>NC_057796.1:182938937-183238937 GCF_018294505.1 Triticum aestivum
CCGGACCCCAATATAGGTCTCTATCACTTTGTCTCTTAGGCATGCACACATCTCTTCCCCCACTCTCTAGCTAGCTAGGTCTCCCGGCATCTCTCTTTCCCAAGCACACGCACTATGTAGAGTGTATCTTTCCCATACACACAAAACGTCGCCCCCAAACGTCTATCTCCCTAGTTATGTGGTTCTCGCACACTCACCTCACACACCACCCCCACTGCAAAACAAGCACACTTTGTCTCCTTGTGCACCACTCTCCTCTTTCTATCTCTCCCACATGCGGACCCGCCCCAGCTCCTCCCTGTATACATATATGTCGTGACTCTTTCCATAGCTCCCTAATGTATCATCGTTCTCGATCTCGCACAATGTTGTCTACACCATCTATTCTAGATCTCTCATGAAGTCCCTATCACACACACGATGATTCGCTTCCCTTGCGTCTCCGTACATAGGCCAATTTCAAACAACATCAAAATTGTCTCCCTATCTATACGCCATTTATGGACACAAACGCCCCCTCTCTCGCCCCCTCTCTTCCTCTCTCTCTCTCTCTCTCTCTGTCGCTAGCTCTCTCTCTCTCGCTCTCACACCCCTCTCCCACACACAATCGATGTCTCTTCCAAATAGTCTGCTCCCCCCGCCCGCACCCATGCTATCCCGCTACTACACATGTCACACCATTCCCCCTTCCCTTATACTAGGTTTACATCATTAGTGGTCTCTCTACTCCACATACACACACTCCCTTTCACACACAAACGTGCGCACAAACACACACAGACACGCACAAACACCCATTAATCTGGATCCTCATCTCTCCCCATGTCCGCATGTGTATCTCGCACACTCACTCTCTAATTATGTATATGTGTCTCCACGTTACACAACACAAAGCCCCATGTACATGTCTCTCTCTATCCTCCACACACATAGACACAAAGAATCTGTTATCATTGCCTCAGTCTCTAGACATATCACACACGCACACTGTCTCTCTCTCTCGCAAACACGCTCAACAAGGGTTTCCCCGTGAATAACTTACCATCTATTCATCAACAGTCGTGGCAGTACGGCGAACACGAGACGTGAAAAAGAATAAATCTACACGTGCTTAGACCACCTAGTATGACTACTAGGACTAGAGCAAGCCAAAAGGCGTGCCGCCGTCACCCCCTCCTTATCGGCGACGGGAAAACCTTTGTTTTACACAGTCGAGAAGTCATTGTGCTAAGGCCTCACATGTTGAGGCGTTGAATAGAATGTAGATGCTAGTTTACGGAAACAAGTATCGATAATACGTTTGTATCTCCATACTTATATTTATTCTCTTATAAAAAAACTGAATTGGTGATGATGGTACGCGTGCCATCTTGCTATATAGACCGTCTGATCTATATCTGACTGATGGAAATTAAACTAAAAGATACCCGCACCCCTCTCCACACTTGCAGACAAGGCCTTCCCTCGTTCATCCTTATCTCCAACAACCTCATTGTTGAGAAATTAAGAAAGGAAGCCTCTGGAACAAACAGGCCTAGTGGCCGCTGCCGGCGTCGTCAATCCCCATGCCTCCGCTCAGTCCGACCACCAATCACCACCACGCCCCACTCCTCTTCACCTTATCTCCTATTTCTCGAGATGTCATTAGTTTTTACACATGGGATTACTCCCGCATGGGTCAATCACAACGAGTGTTTTTATAAAAAAATGCATCTTGATGTTCCGTGCAATGCACGGATCTTGCTAGTACTCCTACAGAAGACTAAGTTGGTTATCATAGTGTGTCTGCCATCCGTCGTTTGTGACCATTAGATCTACATCTAACGACTGTGAGGTAAGTTGTTGCCTTTTCTCACAAACATCCCACTTGTCTACCAATTTGCAGAAAAACCCATAATTAGTATCTTAAAACCAACCACATCCCTCCCTGGCCTCACCAAAACAGCCCAAGGAATATATTCTAATTGAAACATAATATAACTCTAGTGATATATGTATATCAAAATTAGAGTTTTTTGTATCAAGTTTGTGAATAAGTATTATTCTAATTATGATTCGTTGCAACGCACATGAACATTGCTAGTATTGCCAACCATGCAATTTTTTCCCTAGTATTCCATATTTTCGAGTTTTCCATCAAGATATTAGTCACTCATGGTTGATATTTACTTTCAATCATGTACACATATGCACTATGTAACTAGCCTTGCTTATTGGGTTCCAAAGCTTAACTTTCACTCCTACTTACAATATGTAGAGTATTTAACAAAAAACTACCACTTTCAACCAGCCCTAGGAAGAATCTATTGTACAAAAAATAGCAAAAACATACCCAAAATTTCTTAATCCACGCCAAACACTACTACCTACCGATTAGGTTAGTTTAAACCCATTTATGACAGGGTTGGCCCACACGTCCCTGCTGACGAGGCAGCTTAAACCAACACATTTTGTTTGACCGTTGACACGAGGGACCCACATCTGACCTTCTATCCTGTTATTCCCCCTCAAACCATTATTTTTCCTGAACATTACTTCAAACAGTACTGATGCGTGTTCGTCGGTTGCGCCGGTGATGAGCGAGTTGGTCGCCGCTCCGCCGGACGGACCGGACGCCGCGCTGGCCTCCGCACGGGTTGGCAGGCTGGCCCGAGCGTGACTCACGAGCGAGCAAGCCGCCGCACCGGCCTTCGCTCGAGCCAGATGGCTGGACTTAGCACGGCGCGCGCGACCAAGTCGCCGCGCCGCCGTGCCAATCTAGCTAGCAAACCTTGCAGACAAGCAGCTGGACGGAGCTATCTTGGCTAGCTAGCGGCCGCGAGCGCCGGACAGAGCTGGCATCCGGGCTGCCGCAAGATGGGCTCCGCACCGCCGGCGGTTTTGACCTCGCCTTCTGCCGGCGGCGGTAGCTGCGTCCCATGCCCGAGGATGACTAGGTGGACGGGCCGGAGGTAGGAGGTCACTCGGGGATTTTTGTGCAGACTGATATGTAGGTCCCACAAGTCATAACGCCCGGTCGAATAGAAGGCGTTGACTTAATGGGCGACATGGGCCCTGTTTGGATACTCTAAGTCAGAGGTTAGATTCTAACCCTGAACTAACTCTAACCAAAGTGGTGTTTGGATGGCAGGGTTAGATTGACAACAAATGTATCCAAACAGGGCCATGTGTTGAAACGTGCCTATAACGGCACATTGTAGAGTAGTCGTTTCTTGGTAGGGCTGGTTGGTAAGAGCATGTACAATGGTTGATAAGGTAGTCTTATCTTAAGTCTGCCACGTATGCAAGTGGTAGTAGTTTCTTGGCATTATTAGTGGTTTCTTGCATTATTAGGGGTTTCTTGTAAGGAACAATGTACTACTAGCGACAAAAGGCGATTCTAGGTTGCGTTGTATCCAACGAGTACTACTAGTGGTCGCGGGAGTGTATACCTCGTTTTGTGGGTTCGATCCCGGCCGAACGCACGGCGGCCTTTTTTTAAATAGTAACTTCGCTGCGAGCCAATATTTTACACGGGTAGTTTGAGTTTTGAAGTCAAACGGACGTGCGGCACCACAATCTGGGTGCACTGGATAGCCTAGCCACGTGAACGGGTTTTCCTTCCCAGCATCTCGTGGCTCGCGTGCTCGCCCTAGCCGCACCTCGCTTGCAGCTTCCTCATCAGCTAGTAGCATATTTAAACTAGCGCCTCCCAATTAAGCCCGAGGAGCTGGAAAAGCCTGGCGGGGCATTGGGAACTGTGGAATATGGCTCTGTACATAAAGTGCTCTACTACTACTCTGTAGCTTGTGGCGTTGCACGCATGGACTTCACTCCATTATCGGCTCTACTATAAAAGAAATTCCTCTTGACGTGTTTTTTTGAAACGGAGGCAAAAGCTTTGCTTCATCTCATTCATAAAGAAGGAACTACTAACAAAGTTCGACGAGATCCATTACACCACCACAAATGGAAGCGAAAATCCTAGTCTCGCTGTATCAAATAACTCAAATGTTCTGCCCCCGCAGTAACCATCGCTGATAAACAGGCTGCTAGTGTGTGCGTGAGAGGAGCGGCTGAGTAGGCCAGCTACGTGAGAGGAGCGGCTGAATAGAGCACCGAGAGTACCCACTAGGCCACTACGCAGGTGTACTTTCCCTGCATTGATAGTACAGCGATGGTTCTAGAGAACAGTAGTACCCTCCACTTACAACTGTAGCTCCCTGGGTCTAAGATTCAAGAGTTCAAAACTGGTGCACTATACTAGAAGTACAGTACATCGCACTACTAGTTGAGAAAGTAGTACTAGTACTGCTACAGTACGAGTACGTACTCCGTCACATAATGTAAGACGTTTTTTGACACTAGTTGGCGTGTACAAAAAATAGCAAAAACATAGGCAAAATTTCTTAATCCACGCCAAAAACTACTAGCTAGTGCCAAAAAAAATTACTAGTGCTATTATTTACAGTATAATGCAATCCCATAACGTCCCATGATGCTAGTACTAGTAGTAAATAATAGCCTCACCCCTTCGCTAGGGAACAATCTACAGTTGGAAGGGACGAGGCCCTGCGGTTACTACGCTCTTATCTCCTCCTCGCCAGTTCCCCTCCCCCCGAAGAGAAGGCAGTTCGTTGCTGCTCCCATGGATTCGCCAGGCGGTTCTCCTCCTCGTCGGGGCTGGGAGACCTTGGACGACGATCCTCTGGGAGAAATCGCACGCCGCTCCGACGTCCTCACCGCCGCAAGACTCGGTGCTTCCTGCACCAACTTTTTCAAGACGGTGCTTAAAATGTCTTGGGAAAAGGCCATGCTTGTTGGTCTTCCATGCGTCCTCGAGGAGAAGGTTCTTCTATGACACAATCCTTCGAACAGTCCACTGCTCCCTGGCCATGGTTGCACGTTGATTCCGCTAGAGTTGCCGACGTTGAGAGGTAGTCGGATTTTGTCCGATGAGCAGGTCAGTAATGGAGTTTGATCATGTAGTACTTAGTTATTCCATTTCCATCTCGTAATTTCTCCGCTGCCCACCGTCTTATATATAGGTCTGGGTCGGTGCCAACGAAGATTGGCTTGCATACCTTCGGCCGGATACCACCATCATTTTGGACAACATCCACAGCAGTGCGGCCATTCTGGTAGACCCCTTCTCCACCATTGGGATCGGCCTTCCGGACTGGCTGGGCTTGAATACGTATGGTGACGCCTACATGAGATTGAAGAAGATAGCAATTGCAGACCCGCCGACAAAGCAACGCAGCTACGACGATTACTATCTCATCGCGGTGTTCGACATAAGGATTGCCATCAATGCAAGAGGCAGTAACCGCAGAGGCTGGCGTATGTTGGCGGCGGCAGATTTGTACCCCTGCACGTTCGAAGACGCCGTGCGCCATCTAGGCCGCATCTTCGCGGTGACAAGCCAGGGGACTTGTTTCATATGGTTGCCATCCTACGGTACGGGGGATTACAAACGGAATGCACAAACCATCATTTGCATCCCTAACGGTACTCCATTATTTTGCAGGGACCAGTCATCCCGCGATCAAAATAAGATCGCCGATCCTGGATGTGCATTTGCATCCGCGATTCGGTCTAACCTGGAACCTTGTAGCTGACTTTGGCATATTGGGATCAACTATCTTAGCAGTCGTTATCCATGGTACCACTGATGTGCAACATGGTCACACAATCTACCACGATCGGACCTTCACCATCTACCCAGGTATTCCATTTTTTAACCTTCTCGCCTTCTCTTTCATTGTTGTACTAGTACTCTACTTGCGTACTAGTAGGAGTACTTTTTACCTTGGAGGACGCGTATAGCTAGCTAGGCCCTTGAAGACTTGAACCCACTAGCTGCCACCATTTTTGTTTTTCCATGTCTTACTATCTCATCCATGTAGCCAAGAGTGGCTATATATAATAAGCCGGTTATTTTACTTCCTCTATACCAGAGTAGTACTATTTGCTGCACAGTATTACTGACCGCCATATTTGAGCACAACATTATTATGCATGGACCTTGACTATGTACGTCACCATGTGTCCAGATCTGAGATGCCGCGTGTACCAGATGAACGGCGCCGAGTTCGACCCCCGTGATGCTACGTGGGTGCCGAGGAACACTCTTGGAGAGTACTCGCTTTCCATTGGGGATAGCTACCCCATTGTGAAGCGGATGCCACCTTCCGTGCACGACACGAAAGGCCTGCCGTTCATGAAGCATGGTTGTGTCTTCAGTGCGCACCACCGGATGAACGACATGCTGGGACACGCTATCCCTGATTTATGCCGCTTCAGCTTGGATGAGTCTCCATCATGTGGAACCGGACTAGAAAGCTGCGACAATGATTCTCATTGCCCACTGCTATGGATCGTGCCATCCATGAAGAACACCTGGGACTGAAACCTAGAGGAGGACATGTAGCCCATCTATAATGTGTAAGTGGAGTACGGTAAATTGTGAACGGTAGCGCTGTGAATATATGTAGACTAGTTGTGCACAAATTTATCACATGAATTGGAGATGAACTTCTGTCGCATACTGGCATTTGTTCTTTAAAATTTATTACTAGTAAATGTGTTATGTGTACGTGCAACTTGTGTGGTTGTTGCACGGGCTCCAACACGCCCTTTGAGAAAAAAAAGGTGGCACGGCTTTGGATATACGTGATGTGGCGGCATCATACAGTAGCATCGTTCGCTATAGTTATAGTACGCTCCTACTAGGACAACAACTCCTATAAAACCTTGCGCTTGGCTCTTTGCCTCTTCGGGAGGTTCAACAGTTCGTACTCGTGTGAACATTGCACTTGGCTCTTCGGAAGGTCCAACAATGATGATACTACAATGCACATTATGCTTCTGGCAATCTGACACCGATTGAACTGCTGCACGTCCTCCGCGAGGGCGAGGGCGAGGGAGAGGGCGCTGTAGTCAAAACCCTCTCCTCGTCCTGCGAACCACCGCACGCGTGGGCGAGGGAGAGGCGTAGTATGCAAGCTTCTCCTCGTTCGGTGAGTTGATGGGACACATCAAAGCAGTACTAGTACTAGTCCATACTGCGTCCTTTCCGGTTAATATGGCTTAATTTGAAACGAGAAAAATACACTGGCAGTCAACGTATGTAACAATACGCTCTTTACGGTCACTATATATAGTTTTGCGGTGATTATACGATCACTAGCTCATCGTAGAGCACCGTATTGCACCCTACTGACCGGCCACATAGTCGACGTGGCACTTTGTTGACTGGTTAAATTGTCACCTGGTTTCTGGGTCCCACCTGTCAGTTGGCAGAGCAAAGAAAACAGCTAAAAACAAAGAGTGTAGTACATCTACACTTCCAATGCATTTATCCTTTAATCTAAATCGATATTGATTGACTAATGCACCAACTTGTGCTCTAGGTATAGGCTACATGTCTATCCTTAATTACAGCATGCAAAGACCTTCATTTAATCTTCTTCTCTCAATCGTCGCATGCACACATAAGTCTGCTACTTTTGGGCGTTAGTTATGCCCTGGTCAATGTGTAAATCTCTAAATGTACAGTCTTTCACGGACGTAGGGAGTAGGTTGAGCACTTAAGCGTGAGCGTGTGTGTTGCGTCGTGTGCTGTGTGCCGCATGGGTGCGTGAGTGTTGTGTGCGTCCATGTGTACGTGTGAGTGTTGCATGTTGCATGCATGGGGCTTACTCCCTCCCATTGACATGTTCATATTTCAAGCTTCCTCTGTTCCCTCCATATGGTGATACTCCCTCTGTTCCAAAATACGGAGTAAAATCCTCCCTCTGTTCCCAAATACGGAGTAAAATCCTCCCTCTGTTCCCAAATACGGAGTATTTGTCTTTCTAGAGATTTCAACAAGTGACTACGTACGGAGCAAAATGAGTGAAGTGAGCGTAGAGGCATAGGGATAATGTAGAAAGGAAGTCTTCGCGATCCATTATTCCCCATCTCGGTCAGAGAGAACTATTCAACTAGTCTTCGTAGTGAAGTGACAATACACACTGCAGCAGATGGGACACTTAATTAATAAGCTGAACTAGCGTGTTGGTGTTACTAAATGAGCCTTACCCAGTACTGCCATCATGTTGGCCAGTAGAGCACGCTTCTGTCCTCCATTAACTGACATATGGGCCCTCTTGTGGTAGACCCACATGTCATCGGTGTAACTATTTACACTCCGAAGGACGGTATATCCTGGTAGTAGTAGTAGAATTGAGATTTAATGCACTTTTTTCCCCGTCTTCCACTCTTCTTCCTCCTCTCTTCTTCTTCCTCCTCTCTTCCCCATCGTCGACCGCACACCATTTCCCCCCGCTCACTGCTCGCCCGCCCGCGCTATCTTCCTTGGTAGCTCGCGCGTACCATATCCCCCCGCTCACTGCTCGGCCACACGAGGAGAAGCTTCTTCGCTCGCCCGCCCGAATCCACTTCCTCGCTGGCTCGCAGGCACTGAAAACCCCAATGGCAGAACCGACTGACACGCAGAGCCGCGATTGGAATTCCCTCTCCGATGTTCTCTTGGAGCAGATCTATAATCGTATGGACCTACTCAGCACCGTCCGTCTAGCCGCATGATCAGTGTCTTTGTACCGCCTACTCGTCTGCAACCGGCCGGCTCTTTTCAAGACACCCTGCTTGCCGATGCCTGATCCTCGCAGGTGGCCCAGACACCGACTTGACGATCCTACGGAGGTTGCCGTGGTGCCCCTCGACATGCTACCACTACCCGTCCACCTGTCCTTCATGCGCGGCCACTACTGGGCGAGCATGAAGGCCAACTGGATCGTCCTCATCCACCAATCCGGTAGTCCGTGGCGTCTTGTGGATATCTACACACAGCAAGAGATCACCCTTCCATCTTTGGATACCGCCGCCATCGAGCCTCGCGGCCCGCCGGACACTCCTGCCTACTACGCACGAGACGCGTCGAGCTTTTGGCTCGACCTGTGTTTGCTGAAGGTTGTAATCTGCGAAGTGCCCACACCATCAGAAGACTACATGGATTACAAGCTCATTGCCGTGTTCAACATGGGATTAGTCTATCTGGAATCCGGTCGCCATACATGGTTATGGCTCATCGTCGATCCTCTTCACCCAACAGTTCTGTCTGATGCTATAGTGCATGATGGCATCGTTTATGCGGTCGACGCACAGATTGGCTGCCTATACTGGTGGAATCTATCGTCGTGGAATTGTTCTATCTCATCTCATCTTTACCTTAAGAATACGACTGCCTGTTCATTGTTACAAATTTAGAATATATAGTATGTCTATAACCACATCATTGCTATATGTTCCTCTCAGTTCCTAGATTTTTATGACCACACATGTTATTGTTAGAGTTGATATGAGAACAATTGGTATCTAATGATTGTTAGAATAGATATTATGAGTATAACCTCATGATTGCTATATGTTACTCTCATTTCCAGGATTTTTATAACAACGCATGTTATTGCTTAGAGTTGATATGATAACTATAGTAAGTGCTATGGTAGAATATGAGTAGGCCCTGTCATATATGTTTTCCTCTCATTGTTACATGATGTTTGAACCATGATATATTGCTAGAATATGAAAGCCATTGGCTTATTTTTTTTAACTTGGCGTATGATTATGACCACGGCATTGCAATTCTCGGTCTATGATATGTGTCACTGTTATAATAATCTTAATTCCACACATACTCTGAACATGATTATTTATTTTTGTCCTTTTGGTCTCCAATTTGAATTGTTGCAGCAGATGCAAATGCGCTGGCCTTCAGGATTCCAGGACCTGGAATCATACCAGCCGATGGGTGGTGGTTTATCGCTTGTTCAGCTGACAGTGGTCATTTGATGCTCATTTGCACGTACCAAATTGACCAAACCATTTCATCAAACCACATGCAGTACAATGCCTGGCGCGTTCGTGACATTGATGGCTATGGCTGCTTCGTGTTCGAGAAAGATCCCAGCTCCGTTGGGCCAGGCGTATTCAACTGGAGGCGGGTTTACAGCCTCGGCAACCACTTCATGTTCCTCGGGCTAAATTATCCGATCATCCAACCAATCATCGATCATATCATCGGCGATGAATACCGTGCTATGCAACTTCCATTTGCCAGGGGGGACTGTGTTTACACATCATACCATGGGTTTCAAGAATCACCATATCCAGAGATTCGTCGACACAGCTTGTTGCCAGATAATCTTCCGTGTGTGAAAGGCATCAAGTGATGCGGAGCATCCCACGTTCATCCCCATGTACACTCCGACTACTCTCCAAAACCCAAGAGGACATATGATGAGACCTCGAACATACGCCATTGGACACAAGGTGAACTCGCTCCTCTCCGAACCTTCACTTTCGACACATGAGACATGGCTACTACCTCAAACGGAAACACTATGTGTGCTCAGGTACTTGGAGGAAAGCCACGGAACATCTACATCCAATGGACAAGACGGCAAGGACACCAAGTGCGTAGGACAAGAAGAAAGGCTGCCTCGGAAGCTACAGCCACCAGACGTCCCGCACCTGAAGGTCACGCCAGCCCAAGAAACGCAGGCCATCGAAAGCTACAGGCTCCGGACGACCGGCCCAGCCCGGATGACCAACAACTACCAGGCTCCGGACGACCGACACTTCCCCGACAGAACCGAATTTACGAAAGTCCGAGGAACCCCGAACGACCGGACGCCCACGAACCTCCGGACGTCCGAAACCTTACGGACGTCTGACCCCTGGCTGTGTCCAGTTGCGGGCTGAGGCCCATGTACCCCTTCACTTCGCCCCTCTTTGGCACCTAGACTATAAATAGACCTCTCCCTCCTCCTAGCTAGGGTCAGCAAAGGATTAGCTCATGTTTGTGTGAGAGCTTTGCTCATCCACTTGGTTACCTTCTCCTCGGAGATCGCGCCTCCTCGGAGAAGATCCTTCCAAGCGGATTCAAGACCCCCTCTTGGGTGGCCCCATCAAGACCTCCTCACGGAGAAGAACCGGTTACCTATGTATCATCCCTTGTTGACTTTGGATCGTGTATCTCCCTTTGTGTTCATGGATCAAGCGCATGTGTGATCTATTCTTGTTGGTTGAGTGATTTCTCTCGTGTTTCCCTCATGATTCCCTTGTGTTTTCCCCCCTCGTGTTCTTCGTGTTCATGCGGGATCCGCTCCTTTCGTGAAAGATCGGCCGTATAGGGCTCTACCCTACATCATCTTGGTATCATGAGCCAGGTTGATCACGATTTCGGAGCCTCCCCTCTTTGTTTTCTAGCTTGATTTTGTTGTGTTCTTCCCCAAATTCGAAAATCCCCACCAAAAATAGCCCCAATTTTTTTTGTGATTTGTTGGTATGATGAAGTTTTGTTGATTTTGATCCATGGATTTGCTTGGTTTCGAGTGAATCTAGCATTTCCCCATCTTTCATCCACAAAATCTCCTCAATTTGGAGCCCGAAATCCCGAAATTCCGCCCAAAATCGCGCCCCGGATCTCAAATCCCGCGTTGACCCCGATACACCGGACGACCGGCGTTTTACGGACGTCCGGACCCCCCACGAAGCACCGGACGGCCGTCATCCACCGGACGACCGAAACAACCCAATAGAACAGAATTTACGGATTTCCGAGCCCGACCGGAGGTCCGGCGACCGGACATCCGTCCTTTTACAGACGTCTGTAACCTGTAGTTTCACACTTCGGCTGATTTTGTTTTGTCCATAACTCATTCATCCGAACTCCGATTTTGACGTTCTTTAGCTCGTTTTGAAGCTCTTGACATCCCCCTTCCCATAAAAATACCACCAACATCATTTGACTCCATCAAAGTTTGACAACTTTGGCATCTTTTCCTAGGGCTTCCACCACATCATCCGCATAGCCACCACCGACTTCCGCAACCTCACCCATTTTGTTCCCCATTGCATATGTGGTTGCTTAAGTAGTGATTTAAGTCTCCTAAGGTGTTTCAGCTACTTAGGGATGGTTGCTTCTTCATCAACCACCACCATCACTTCCGCATAGGCTTGCCCACCATACACTTCCGCCACCCCAACTTAACCCGAATTTGTTTGAGCTTGTTTGAGTTGTGGCTTGCGTCTCCTAAGGTGTTTCGGCTACTTAGGGACGGTCACTTCAACATTGACTCGCATAACCCATCATTCCACTTCCGCATTGTCAAGTGCAAACCACCATCGCATCCCACTACCACCATTTGACATTTGCCTTTGAGATTTTGAGTTCGCGGTTTTTCCGTTTCCTAAGGTGTTTCGGCTACATAGCGACGAGTCTCCATCATCTTGGTATGTACATCAAGAACACTGCCACTCATCATCGCCATGGACGGTAACCTCCATATCATCTTGGTATCCCTCCATTGTATATTCCCTTGCCATTGCATTGATAACCCCTAGCCTATTTTGCGTCACTTGCCTATCAAGACTAGCCATTTGAGTATTGCCGGCAACATTACTTGTGCACATTAGTGATCTACACCTTCCATTGCATATATACCATATCATATTGGTATCATCTTGGTATCATCATATCATCTCTTGTGTCACAAGTTTGTTCCCGCATATACTATATTGCTATCTTGGTTTGTGCATTGTGCAAAAGTGGCCATACAACAAAAAGAATAAGCTTTTAAGCAAAAGAGAAAGAGCAAAGAAGCTTGTGAGCAATAGCCATAGCATCCTACCATATTGCATAAGATTGTCATATCCGATCATCTTGGATCATCTTGAGAAACATCGGGAACCATACATACATAGCATACTTGGGATAGAAAGTTTATCCATTTTGCATCTTATAGGTTGTGCACAAGTGTCGTATCCGCCTATTGAGCAATCGTGCTAGCGTCTCTCTTGAGTTGTGCAACATGAGCGTTTTCCGTGGATTCCACATTTTGAGCTCATTCCTTGGTTGCATGACCCCGTTTATCTATCTGTGTGTGTGTGTGTTTCCGCGTGCCACCCATTGCTATTGGTCTACATGTTGCACTTGCGAATTTGTGAATCTCTTTCAACATTATTGACTCTTGCTAACATTTTGCATCAAATTTTTGTGCCACTATCCTCACCGAGCTCCACCATAAGCCTTATTTGTGTAGTTGGGAGAAATCGACGAGATCGGTACCAATTGTGCTATTTCCTTGTTACATTATTGAGTGATCATTGATCCATCTTCAACATCGGTCAAGGTACATTTGGTATAGTTCTTCTCTTTCTCCCACTCATATTTGCTCGAGTCTTGTGATGGATAGGCAAGGCATTTCATCTCCGGTCTTCGACAACAACGACGGCGTGAACAACTACATCACCAAAGCGTCCATCTTCAAACTACAACGAGCATCGAAATCCGCACATTCTACCTTGCAAGAGCGCATCGAGAAACTCTCCATCGACATTCATCACTCCGAAGCAAGGAAAAGGGACTACATCGACAACAAGCTTTTCGCACGAAAAGATGAGCAAGATGCAAGGATGGAGGAGATTCGGGCCTTGATCAAGTCTACTTCCAATTCGTCATCTTCAAGGCAGCGGCGACCAAGTCGATCATCTTGGGAACGCCCAAGCGATGCAAGCTCAAGTCGTCCACGTCCACATCTCCATGGCGACCACCATCACGTTCGTGATCCACATCGTCATGAAGGGAAAGTCACCTCCAAGCATCATGTGCACGAGGACGACGAACGACATCTACTACGAGCTCAAGTACGACAACGACAACATCATCATGAAGATGCTCGCCAAGCGCAAATGTACAAGTCCCAACAAGCTCTACTTCACGCCAAGTCCAAACTTCATGAGCACAAGAGAAGACCGCGAGACGAGCACCACCAAGACGGAGCTACGGCTACACCAACCACTTCAGCATCTTCGCCAAGTGTTCTCAAGGCATCTTCGCCTTTGGACGTACGGCATCTTCGCCTACTTCCCGTGAGTTCGCCTACATCGACATCTTCAACAACAAGGCGACAACCTACGAGGGAGGGCGACACTTCCATCTTCGGAAGTCCCTCAAAGAAGATGGCCGAGCATGGGAAATTCCCTTCGGTCATGGAGACAAGCTACGAGGTGCCACATCATATGGGCCTCCAACAACAAGACG
The DNA here is from genome assembly GCF_018294505.1 of Triticum aestivum. Taxonomy (NCBI): domain Eukaryota; kingdom Viridiplantae; phylum Streptophyta; class Magnoliopsida; order Poales; family Poaceae; genus Triticum; species Triticum aestivum. Next base: position 182,953,030 of record NC_057796.1, read on the forward strand.
GTGACAAGAAGGTCGAGCTAGGGCCATCCCCTTCGACCACGGCGACGAGCACGAACCTCTTCAACAACATGAAGACGGTGCCCATATTGGACTCATACTCCGAGTCAAGCTACGCGAGCGCACATGAGACCTTATCTTTGGTCTTAGAGGAGAGTGATGTTGTGCCATCTTCGGCCTTCATCCATGGTTACGACTATGACATGATTGAGCATGGAGACGTTTGCACCAACATCTCTCCGACACCCATATATAATGAGATGTCCCAATTGCCATGTGAGGAGAGCCACCAAAATGAGTGATATGAGTGACTCCACCATATGTGACATTGAGTGCATTTCCTATGAGAGGATGAGTGTGACCACCACTAGTCCCACACTTGAGAGCATGCCACACATCCTATGTGAGGTTGAGAGCCGTTTGAGTGACTCCACCAACCATATGAGTGATAGCATCCTTGAGGGAGTGAGTGAGCCACAACACTTAGTGAGTGAGGTAGTTGAGAGGGCACGTGAGGCCACTATGATTTCTAACAACTTAACCTCTACTCCGAGTGTGTTTTGTTCTTTGGTGCTAGGTCTCCTACATGACAACTTGCCTATCCTCGACGAGTCCATACCTCTAATGGAGAAGACGATGGCCATGGTGGAAGAAGATGCACCCCCCACATGGTACCATCAAGTTGCAACCTCACCTACAACACATGAGCGACGCTCCAAAGGTAAAATAGATAATGGTTCTTCTCTTGTCCCACTAGTGGACTATCTCACCGATGATTTCTTGCATGATGTTGATCCACCTATTCCCATGCTTCATGCTAGTGAGACTTCTTCATGTCATGATTTACCAATTTATGATGAATATGATGATGAGCATGTTGAGTTGCCTAGTTGTGATGCTATGCTCCATAGGATATCATGTGAAAATTCTATTGGGCACGTCATGTTTGACAACCCATTGAACTTGTCATATGCTATGAGTGAGATCTCCCATATTGCATCATTTCAATCTCAACATAGTAACTATCCATGCCCCATTAAAATAAATCCCATTTGCACTTATGGCATAGATGACAAGATGATGGTCATTGGCTTTTGTTTCTCTTGCGATGATATTGCTATGGTTCCTTTGCAAAATTTGTGCAATTCATCTCATATGCCATGCCATGAAAATTATTGTGCATCACATGATTACATCCCTTGTGTGCACCATATGCATACCATTCCTCACAATGCTCTAGATATTGCGAGTGATGCATTACATCCTTTGAGTCTCCATTATGTTATACATGACAACAAACCTCTCATGATGGATGACATGTTTCTATATCATGCATCTCATTTATTTGAGCATTGGATATTTTGTGCTAACCAACGCATGCACGTATGCATCATGATGGATGATGTGTACATTTACCACGCACACACAATTTTCCCCTTGTTTTTGTTTTGTGTAGGTACATATGAACAACCGTCAACCTCACAAACCCATGAGTTGACGAAACGAGCTCTCGAGAGCAACGATGATTTGGGATCCCGTGGACTGTCCTTACCACCATTCCCTTCGCGCAAGCACTACGCGCATCTTTTCGGCTATGGGCTATTTATTACTTGTTACGTTATGCTCATTTTCTCGTGTTCACTTTGCATGCTATGCCTCTTTCCATGCCTTTTCCATGCAATTGTGACCCTTGCTTGCTCTTACATATGATTCACCATTATACTACTTCTATGTGTATTCTCATGCTTGGTGGAGATCCTAGTAGTTATTGCCATGATTTCTTTGTGCCCCACGCTATTGATGCTTGTTGTGTTGGGAGAGTCATGATGTCCCATTGCTATTTACATATGACCTCTCGCCAATACATTGATGATATTTTGTTCATATCTTGCCTTCATGCTTGTGATATTTCATGTGCATCATATATGCCCACTATTTGCAAACGTGACATGATTGCCATGATTACCTCTAGTATGTTGCATCTTCGCACTACTAGCTCACACCACTTGATCGCTATGATATCTTGCTTTGTTGCATCACCCATGTTCCTTTCTTACTCGCTTTCTTGGGTTGATGACATATATGTTCATGCCTCTCACATGATATATCTTGATCATTGTCGCTTGTCTCCATTAGTTGCATCTCTCATATCACCTTGTATTGAGTGCCAACTTGCTATGCTTATTGATCTTGGAGACTTGGACACTTTACTTGTGATGCATGCTTGTTTGTTTAAGCCTATTGTATTTGGTTGTTCTCGCATCATATGCCTCCATACTATGAAATGCTCCCTTGTCCTTTCTTATGATGAGCATGATGCATACACTTGTTGGGTATCTTACCACACAAATGATAGGTTTTGCACTTCCGCTAACCTCATTTGTTTTTTCGAGTGTTTGCTATGTTCTTTCGTTTTCAAGGATTCACAAGGCGGTACCATCAAGAGACAACTTGGTCATGTGAAGGCATACGTGATGCGCAACTCCAACATCCTTGAGAAACTCCTAAAGGTGAATTCCTTCCATTTGAGCCATCCTCAAATATGCATATTGGATGGGTCATTCTTTCATTGTTGTTTCCTTCTTGTTGCATACATGATACATCCCGCGAACGGAGGAGCGACATTGGAGATTGGCTCTATGGACCTTTACATTGAGGAGCGCTCGGACTTCTTGGATGCACCTTCGAACCTCCACTCATGCCACGACATCGCGCATTGGTACACCAACACTCCTTTGACACATTGCACCAACACATACATATTTATTGATTGTGTTCCCATATGTCATGCTCGATGGACATATTGTACCCATAACAAATTTGCATCTTATGCATGGATTGACTCACATTATGATTGTTTTGTTGCATGTTGTATTCCCATGTCATCCATGATATATGAGCTTGTGCATTTCCTTAGCAAATTTTTTGTGATCTTCCTTGATGGCATATTCTTACATCATGATCATATTGCCCACCATCAATTGCATGATCACATAGCCACATTGAGCACCAATTATCATGTTCATGCTTTTGATAAACCGTCCCATTATGACATCATTTTGCACAATGGTAGAATTTTTCGCTTTGTGCACCATGCTAATTACCCCATGAATGTTTGCATATCATTCTAGATCATCTCGATAAGCTTCATGCATTTTGTCATGAACAATCTTGCCGCACGGACTAATTCTTCTATGATGGACACTTTGTGTGCGCTAACCATTGCATTTCCAAGTGTACTTTGTGTTTGCTCATTTTGCATGTACCACATACCAGAGACACCTTGGAATACTTGGATTGCGCAATGCCTTCAACTTCGTCCAACTACAAGTCCGTCCACGACAACCATTTCCATGGTGATGAGGATCATGATCCGAGGTTAGATCTTTTCCAAGGGGGGGGGAGATGATGCGGAGCATCCCACGTTCATCCCCATGTACAATCTGACTACTCTCCAAACCCCAAGAGAACATATGACGAGACCTCGAACATACGGCATTGGACACAAGGTGAACTCGCTCCTCTCCGAACCTTCACTTTCGACACATGAGACATGGCTACTACCTAAACGGAAACACTATGTGTGCTCAGGTACTTGGAGGAAAGCCACGGAACATCTACATCCAATGGACAAGACGGCAAGGACACCAAGTGCGGAGGACAAGAAGAAAGGCTGCCTCGGAAGCTACAGCCACCAGACATCCTGCACCTGAAGGTCACGCCAGCCCAAGGAACGCAGGCCACCGAAAGCTACAGGCTCCGGACGACCGGCCCAGCCCGGACGACCGACAACTACCAGGCTCCGGACGAACGAGCCCCTCCGGACGACCGACACTTCCCCGACAGAACCGAATTTACGGAAGTCCGAGGAACCCCGGACGACCGGATGCCCACGAACCTCCGGATGTCCGGAACCTTACGGACGTCCGACCCCTGGCTGTGTCCAGTTGCGGGCTGAGGCCCATGTACCCCTTCACTCCGCCCCTCTTTGGCACCTAGACTATAAATAGACCTCTCCCTCCTCCTAGCTAGGGTCAGCAAAGGATTAGCTCATGTTTGTGTGAGAGCTTTGCTCATCCACTTGGTTACCTTCTCCTCGGAGATCGCGCCTCCTCGGAGAAGATCCTTCCAAGCGGATTCAAGACCCCCTCTTGGGTGGCCCCATCAAGACCTCCTCACGGAGAAGAACCGGTTACCTATGTATCGTCCCTTGTTGGCTTTGGATCGTCTATCTCCCTTTGTGTGCATGGATCTAGCACATGTGTGATCTATTCTTGTTGGTTGAATGATTTCTCTCGTGATTCCCTCGTGATTCCCTTGTGTTTTTCCCCTCGTGTTCTTCGTGTTCATGCGGGATCTGCTCCTTTCATGAAAGATCGGCCGTATAGGGTTCCACCCTACATCATCAAGCTTCCATGCGATGGATGGCTTTTGCAAACCCGACATGCGGCGATGTGGTTCATACCAACAACAAATATGCACAACTTGATTCATACTAATATGTAGACTGAGCCATGCATTCTGCTGCTGTAGCACGACCCTCTTTTGTTGGATATTATGTACTGTTGTTAGTTTGAAGCACTCCTCTGGTTTGATGGATAGATACCTTTCTGGGATCAAGTGCATCCTAACTCACCTGCGCAGGATGTACTGATAATGATGATGGAAATGCTGTGCAGTATATATATATATATATCACTTAGGTTTCAAGTGCGTACTTGTTAGTTAAACCTATGGTTAAAATGTGACACTAAATACGACTAGTAAGTGGTACAGTAGCAGTACTAGTATACATCGGTCAAATTATTCATCATGTCCACACATTGAATTGACGTGACAACACGCTGCGCGTGAGGTGACACAAGAATCCCGGCGATGTGTTCGGGTATTCTGGACTTCAGATTCGGAGTACCACTTATCTGTCGAAATCTTTCATCATTCACTTAAAACAGTCGATTGATCATACATTGAGTACCATATAACTAGAATTAACCCATGCAAGTCGAAGAAGGATTGGTCGGTGCTGCCGGCTGGCGTCAAGTTCCATCCCACGGATCAGGAGCTGATCGAGCACCTTGAGGCCAAAGTGAGTGCTGACAGCACGAGATCTCACCCTCTCATCGATTTGTTCATACCAACCATCGACAACGAGCACGGCATATGCTACACCCATCCTGAGAAACTTCCAGGTAAGACACCGATCGGCCGTCTACTTGCACAAACATATTCCTTTGTTTATAGCTCTATTTTTCTTTTTAGACGCAGACCTGGTGAAGCAATTACAATTTGACAGTTAATAAAAATTGAAACAAGTGACTGCAACATGCCAAAGATGTTATGAAAATGTCAACTACGTACACTAAAACATGTATTCGACAATACTGCAGGTATCACACTGAGTGGCCTAAGCAAGCATTTCTTTCAGCGCAATTCCAGGGCGTTCAAAAGAGGCACGTGGACACGTCGCAAGATACAGTCGGAGTGCGGCATGCACGCGATGTGGCACAACACCGGCAATACCTTGCTGGTGATGGTCAACGGCCGGCAGACGGGCAGCAAAAAGGTTCTGGTGCTGCACACCAACAAGAACTTCGACCAGCAGAGGACCAACTGGGTGATGCACCAGTACCACCTCGGGGACCTGGGAGCTGGTCCTCTGCAAGATTTTCTACCAGATGAACACTAGGGCCAGGAGTAAAAAGATTATAAGTTAGTTTGGTATTGGTACTTGTACTACCTTGTCATCCACAAGTTGGTATTGTTGTTAACGATCTTTTGGTATGAACTTGGCATTTGCTTCCAACCATCATGCCGAGGGTCGACGTGGATATAAAGTTGAATCATTTGTTTCAAAACGAATTTTCAGGCACCTGATTTTTATTTGATGGGTAGCATAAGCACCTGCCGTTCGAATTCCCAGTTCTCCAAATTTTTCGAAACAAGTGCATGCTCTTATTATCACGATGAAAAAACAATATCCCTGCTGCATCCCAGTTATCAGTCTGTACTTGCAGAATTCTCTCGTTTATTGAGCACGTATATTGTTTTTTCAGGTCGAGCAAGTTTCAACTGGGCTATAAACTGCCCAGGCTTGGTTTTGTTTTTAACAGGCCCAGCCCATGACGACAACGGGGCACAAAGATCCAGCAGGTATCTACTGGCCTTCGGCCCTCCAGCGTTAGTTATATTTTGTCTTACAACATCCGCAGGCAGTTTTTTTACTAAATCAAACACACAACCCAGTTCTATTTTCCTCTTGAAACGCATGTCCTACATCAGTTTTCTAATCTCTACCTATAGTTTTACTAGTTCATATACACGTATCATTATATTGAAAATACATAAAATTCCCTTTTCATATTTACATCCTTATTTTTGTTGTTGTTTTCCCTCCCAGCGCTGATTTTTTTTACCACTGGTTTTCCCTTAAACCAACTCAATTGTCCCACGTCTTATTTGCTTACAAAAACAAAACGATTTTTTTGGCAAATCAATAAGTTCTTAAAAAAATGTTTATCATTTCGGGATTACAAAAGTTCAGACTCCACCAAAATATGCAAAATAAGGTTGAACTTTTTGACCGTGGTCCTGGGCAGAAAATGGCTTGTAATAAATTACTTAAGAATTAGCAAATGGGCTGCAAATTATTAAAAATAGCAAATGGGCTCTATGTTGTCTGCCACAGATTTGGAGGCTGACTTGTGGGCCTACTAAGTTCATGCGTACACAAGGTTTATCAAAAAAGAAACTTAGTCAACAATCGACTCTACCAGCATCAGCTGTTACATGTCAATCTAACGGCAATCGTGCTTCTTCAGTCTCTGATCTTCCTGCCCCAGCCGCCCAAACCAGCGCCGTCGGAACCGCCTGCTCCCGCCTCCTGTGGCCGGCTGTGCTGCCGGGCAAGCCTCACGGCCCCATCATATACTCGCATCCCTGGCCTGTCTATCCCTCTACTCACCCACACCTTCTGTTATTTTCCGGCGACGGCAGCCGAACCAGTCAACCCTCGTACTCTCCACCGCGTGGGCAGCCACTGCCGTGTCTTCCCCGGCTCCGTGTCGTTCCCTTCGTAGGCCTCGCCGTCGTCCACCGCCCTGGTGCTCTCGGCATGGCATGGTCAACGTGGTCAATGAACGACATCCATCGGAAGTGGACTGTACGTGGAGAGGCTGACAGTTGGGTCCACGGCCGCACACAAGGAAATGCCTCCTTATTACGCACAACATAATGATTCCTCCACTTGACATCTGGACCCGTCGGAAGGGCCTCTGTATTTCACGAAAAAAATGTTCCCTCCACTGACTGGTCGGACCCACCAACTATATTTTCGCACGCAAGGAAGTGCCTCTTTATTGCGCACAAAAAAATGAATACCCCCCTGCCAGCTGGGACCCACCACAGTGGGAGGCTGACTTGTGGGCCTACTAAGTTGACAGGGACGGAGGGCTTTGTCAACTTAGTCAATATGAACGATTCTAGCTCCAGTGACCGTACGATGTCCATCCAACGGCCTTAGTGCTTCTTCAACCTCTGGTCTTCTTGCTCCAGCCGCCCAAAGCAGCGCCGGTCGTGCCGCCTGCTCCTGCCTCCTGTGGCCGGCTGTGCTGCCGCGGAGGCCTCACCGCCCCCATACTACTCCCATCGCTGGCAGGCCATCCCTCCACTCACCCACACCCCCTGTTATTCTGCGGTGATGGCAGCCTCACACCGCAGCCGAACCAGTGAACCCTCGTACTCCTATCCGCGTGGGCATCCACTGCCGCGTCTTCCCCGGCTCTGCGTCGTCCCCTTGCTAGGCCTCGCTGTCGTCCACCGCCTTGGTGCTCTCGGCGCGGCGTGGTCAATGTGGTCAACGACCGACTTCCATCGAAAGAGTACTGTACGTGGAGAGGCTGACAGCTGGGTCCATGGCCGCAGCTGGGTCCACGGCCACAACCCAGTTCTTTTTGTGATTTGCCAAGTAAGTCGCTTTGTCAGGCCTGTTGGGCTGCAAATCTTTCAAGACGAGAAGAGCTTCATTCGGCTGGCCGGGAAAATGGCCTATTAGTAATGAGAAATGGGCTATACATTTTTTAAACACATCAAACCAGCAATTAGTTTCAAAATTCCTTTTTTCATTTCGAGATTTTAAATTGCATTGATTTTTATGCGTGGACAATTTGTTGGATTTTATATTGATATACGTTTATTTTTAAAATCAGTTTGAATGTGACTCGAAATTTCGGGATTAAAAACAGTTCGGACCGCACCGAAATATGCAAAATTTCGTATAATTTTTTAACCGTGGCCACAATATGGGCTGTAATGCTAACAAAAAGAATATGGGCTCCAAAAACAAACCTTAAAAATTAGCAAACGGGCTGTAAATTATTAGAAATAATGGCAGATGGGTTGTATGATGTTTTCCACAGATTTGAGGCTTTCCTAAAAAAAGGTTGACGCACAAGCAGTGACTGTTAGATGTCCATCCAACGGCCATCGTGCTTCTTCAATCTCTGCTCTTCCTGCTCCAGCCACTCAAACAAGCGCCGGCGGGATTGCCTGCTCTCTCCTCCCCGCGGCCGGCTGTGCTGCCGCGCAGGCCTCACCGCCCCACCGTACTCCCATCGCTGGCCTAGCCATCCCTCTACTCACCCACACCTGCTGTTATTCTCCGGCGACGGCAGACGAACCAGTAAACCCTCGTACAGTCGTACTCCCCTCCGCGTGGGAAACAACTGCCGAGTCTTCCCTGCCTCCATGTCGTTCCCTTCCTAGGCCTCGCCGTCGTCCACCGCCCTGGTGCTCTCGGCGCGGCCTGGTCAACGTGGTCAACGACCGACATGCATCTGAAGTGGACTGTACGTGGAGAGGCTGACAGCTGGGTCCACGGCCGCACGCAAGGAAATGCCTCCTTATTATGCCAAAAATAATAATTCCTCCACCTGATATCTGGGACCCACCGAAAGGGCCTCTGTATTTTGCGAAAAAAAGTTACCGCCGCTGACAGTTTGGACCCACCAGCTATATCTTCACACGCAAGGAAGTGCCTCCTTATTACGCACAAAAAAATGAATACTCCCCCTGCTAGCTGGGACCCAGTATAGTGGCAGGCTGACTTGTGGGCCTACTAAGTTGACGGGGATGGAGGGCTTTGTCAACTTAGTCAATATGCACGATTCTAGCTCCAGTCACCGTACGATGTCCATCCAACGGCCGTAGTGCTTCTTCAACCTCTGGTCTTCTTGCTCCAGCCGCCCAAACCAGCGCCGGTCGTGCCTCGTGCTCCTGCCTCCCGTGGCCGACTGCGATGCGGCGGAGGCCTCACCGCCCCCTACTACTCCCACCGCTGGCCAGGCCATCCCTCTACTCACCCACACCCCCTGTTATTCTGCGGCGACGGCAGCCTCGCACCGCAGCGAACCAGTGAACCCTCATACTCCTCTATGCGTGGGCATCCACTGCCGCGTCTTCCCCGGCTCCGCGTCGTCCCCTTCCTAGGCCTCGCCGTCGTCCACCGCCCTGGTGCTCTCGACGCGGCGTGGTCAACGTGGTCGACGCGGCTATTAAGTGGGCGGGGGTGGGAAACAAAATTCTCCGTCATCAGCCTCCAGTTCGAACCGGATATTATGCGGCTATGAGTTCCCCGCTAAGGAGAGTGTTTTTAATGAGTTTAGCACGTTGCCTAAAGGCGAGTACCGGAAGATGTCCGCGGAGCTGAATTCGACGATCGTCGCCCGATCAGGCTCGTCATGCGCGGACGCACATGCTTCAGAACCTGCAGCCGGAAACGTGTCCGAGGTTCCGGTAACGCAGATCTCACTTGAGGTTGGGTCTATGTGCGGCTCCAACGCCGCTGAGTCTGTGGCCTCCGTGGCAGGGTTAAGCCTCCTGTCCTCGGATGGCATGATCTGCTCCGGATCTAGAGCCGGAGCAGTTGCAGGCGCTATCTCCTGGGTATGGTTCGATGACAGATTTAAGTCATGTCCATCATGGTGAAAGGGAGCGACTACTGCCGCGGTCTCGAATCCGTCGAATATCAAGTCTCCGTGGATGTCCGCGACATAGTTCAAGCTTCCGAATCTGACCTGATGGCCAGGGGCGTAGCTATCGATCTGCTCTAGATGACCAAGCGAGTTGGCCCGCAGTGCGAAGCCGCCGAATACGAAGATCTGTCCGGGGAGGAAGGATTTTCCCTGAACAGCGTTGTTGTAGATGATTGACAGGGCCATCAAACCTCTTGACGACGACACAATGGAACTCTCAATGAAAGCACCAATGTCGGTGTCAAAACCGGCAGATCTCGGGTAGGGGGTCCCGAACTGTGCGTCTAAGGTCGATGGTAACAGGAGACAGGGGACACGATGTTTACCCAGGTTCGGGCCCTCTCTATGGAGGTAATACCCTACTTCCTGCTTGATTGATCTTGATAAATATGAGTATTACAAGAGTTGATCTACCTCGAGATCGTAATGGCTAAAACCCTAAGAGTCTAGCCTGTATGACTATGAGTCTTATTCTCTGTCCCTACGGACTAAGCCCTCCGGTTTATATAGACACCGGAGGGAACTAGGGTTGTACAAAGTCGGTTACAGAGAAAGGAATCTTCATATCAGGACGCCAGGCTTCCCTTCCACGCCAAGTAGAGTCCTATCCGGACACGGGAGATAGTCTTCGGTCTTGTATCTTCACAGCCCATCAGTCCGGCCCACGTACCATAGTCCGGACGCCCGAGGACCCCCTAATCCAGGACTCCCTCACCCCGTGCCACGCGTGCCCATGCACTATTTGGGCCTGGCCCAACGACGCTTCTCACTCGTGTATGCCCAGTCCCGGGGGCTCCCGTCGGTGTACTAAAGTTTGGGCCCTTTGGTACCCCTTCCTTGTGCACGGGCAGTTGCAGCCGCACCCGCGGCAAGGCTTGACGGGGGCAGCTGGGGGCAAAATACAAGACGACCAAGACGGCGTCCAAGCCAGTAATCAGAGAGCAGAAGAGAAGCTGGACCCTCGGCAAGATCCTTGTTGGGACGGCTCGCGAAGCCCCGACAAGATCCTTGCCGGGACGGCTTGCGAAGCACTGACAAGACCACCACCCTTGAGGTTGAGAGCTCTGACACCATCGAGAATGTCAAGACCAAGATCCAGGGGCGCTTGCGTGGTGGCATGCAAATCTTTGTGAAGACCAGAAGGCAAAGTTCCCAGCAAGGTTCTTGCCGGGGACGTTTGCAAGGCCACGGCGAGGCTCGTGCATGACAAGACTCCGCCGCCCTGCCAACCAGGCAAGCACCTGCGTGGCGGCATGCAGTTCTTCGTGAAGATCCTACCACCGCTCCAGCGCAGCGGCTAGCCAGTCAGCTTGGCGTTGCATGCCTCGTCATCCTGGATGCGTGTCAAGACGGGGTGAGGTAGCGACAGATGGGGCGGGCTCTGTTTCCGTCCCCATTAAAGTTAGAGGGCACGTAAGCAGCGCATTTAATGCGTTTGTCCTAAGACGTCAGTGATAAGCACGTGCACTGTAGCACTTTACACCTCCTGTGTGCCTGCACGCCACTGTGGTAGCCCCTTGGTATAAAAGGAGGCCCAGGGCAATGCAGGAAGGGACTTTTTGGACTTTCCGGCCCAATTTGCATGCGTAGCAACGAGCCAAAGCTCAAGAACATGGAAATACACTACAAACAAGACTAGAGTTTTACGCTTCTCAGCGGCCCGAACCTGCATAAAAATCCCTCGCGTTGATTGTTAGATCTGCTCTTTGTGCACTCCTTTTCCCGGCCAACCGTAGAAGGGATCCAGGAGATCCCATAGGTGTCGTTTCCTCGACAGGCGCAACGGGTAATTTTGTTCACCGTACTTGCTTCTGATGTTTAAGTTGTCATACATGCTTGCCCATTGACAAGTCTATTGATGCATGCATTTTTTTTCAAAGCACACATGGTGTTAGTGGGTCTCCGTGCCATCTGCGAACATCATGTTAAATGGATCTCTGCAAACATAGTACCATGTATTTCATACTATTAAATTAAAATATGTGTGTGTGTATATATATATATATTTGTAGACAACAGTCCACCATGTTTCCTATTCAAGGGGATCAAACCATGGATATTTCTTTCATCGCACACATGGATTTAGCGTGCCTTTGCGTCATTGGATGCAACATGTCTCTGCAAACATGGTAGCATGTATTTTCTACTATCAACTTTATATATATATATATATATATATATATATATATATATATATATATATATATATATATATATATGGAAAATGCGTCCTACTACCGGGTGTAGCTACACCCATTTCTCATATACTACCATGTGGTAGTATATACTCTACTTTATTATTTTTAGTATATTCATATACTATATTTAAGATATTTTAAAGTGAGTTATATGAAAAAATTGCAAGTGAACTCATGGTTTTATTGTATTTGTGAAATACGTACATATTTGTCGCGCACATGGATTTAGCGTGCCTCTGCGTCATTTGACGCAACGGGTCCACTAGTATATACAAAAGCATGCAAAGGAAAAAAACATACATACTACGTAGTTCACCTAGCTACTCCCCGTCGAAGATGTCGACTATCTCTGTGTCCGGCTCCAGGTACGTGGGCGGCAGTTGCAGCTCTAGCTCCTCCGGCGCATCCGGCTGCTTCGCTCTAGCCCCCTCCTCTATCCCGACATCGAGTTCGGAGAAGATCGCGTCAGTCGCCGCCTGCTGCTGCTCCGTCATCTCCATGGATTGGGTGACGGTGAACTCCGCCTCCGCCTCCTCCATGGTGAACCCGGAGCAGGCTGCTCCGCCTCGTCCTCCTCCAAATTCGCCACCTCCATCGGCTCCGGCAGTTGCTCTTCCTCCTCCTCCTCCTTCGGCTCCAGCAACTCCGGAGGCAGCCCGGCAGCGATGCAGGCGGTGCGCCTAGCCTGGATCTCCTCCGAGATCTGCCCGCGGCGCTCCGGTGTCGGCATAGTGTATGTGCTGATCTTCTGCTGGACCATGGCAATGCTGGAGAGCGTGGGAGAGCGGGGAAGAGGAGGCGCACGGGCTCGGGTGGCGACACAGAGAGAGAAGAGGTGGATGGGCTAGGGATGGGGAACACCGGCCGACTTAAATAGCTGGATTTGGCCTTGGACGGCGAGCCAGAGCGGCGCCACACGACGTTCACCTCGCGGCAACGAGGGAGGCATCCGTCGTACTGCCGGGTTTCCGGACGATTTCACATGGGACCCGTTGTCATTCTACATGACAGACACGTCCAGGGACCTCATATCCATTCTATATTTGGGCTGCATATTAGAGGTGCTGGTCAGCCCGGACGTTTGAGGTGTTCGACTGGCTCGAATATTTTGTGACTGGTTAGCCCGCCCGGGTGTTTGAGGGCAATTTGTAGGTCCGGTCGTAAATGCTCTAAGCATTAAGCATATGGGACTATGGGTTCCAATAACTGCATGGCCGCTGCTGCGTACCAGTACCGATTAGTACTACACTGTACATGCAAAAGCGCATACACTAATCTACAGCTACAATACTAGAGTAGATATTATCTTTTTTTTCTTGCATGGAGAGCAGATATTATCTACTATACAGGCTGGAATAACTCCATTATGCATGCACATACACTATACGTGGAAAGCATTGTACTATATCAGTTACCATGTATATATGCTTTGCTTTGACATGTATGTTTGCTTTCACGCATACATAGTAATTATAGAAAGATTAGTATATGGATCTAGTCTATATTTAGCAATGTTCATGCTAAATATTTTAATCAGAATCATAAAAAATTAGGATTTGGTAAAAAAATCTAAAATAAATTAAAATTTAACAAAATATAAAATTAAAGTTTTCTAAGGAAGAATGAATGAAAGGCATTGGTACTTCCTAATAAAAAAGGAAAATGAAAAATAAAAGAGAAAACCTGCACCCGATTTTGCACATGAATGGCACTTTTTCATTGCAAGAAACATAATAGTGCAATTTTTTTGACTCCAGTATAATTTGCACACCTATTACATAGCACTTGCATGTGTACGTCAGAGATTAATTATCTTACTCATGCCATTGGTATTACCTAAATGAATAAAAACCACAAGATGGTAACTAAAAATAAAAGTTAAAGAAAACCAAAAACAAAATTAAAAACAAAAGTTCTGTATGGAAGAATGAATTAAAGTTATTGGTATTACCCTAATGAAAAATAAAAAGGGACAAAACTTACACAGAAAATTGCACCTTTTAACAATATACAAGGATAGTCATATAATAGTGCATTTTTTGGACTCCGGTATAATTTGCACACATATTATAGTACTTGTGCGTGTACGTTGAAGATAAATTTTCTTACTCATGCCGATGGTATTACCCTAAATGAACTACAAAATAAAAACGTAGAATCTGATAATAAAAAATAAATATAAAGTAAAAATGAAACCAAAATTAATTTTTGAAAGTTTCTTAGGAAGAATGAACAAATGCATTTCTATTACCCCAAATGAAGAAAGAAACAAAAAATAAAAAATGATGACAACAACTTAAAGAGAAAATTGCATCTTTTTCACACTATGCAAGGATAATCATATAATAGTGTAATTTTTTGGACTCCGGTATATTTTTGATGAGGCACAAACTAGCGAGACGCTAATTCGTGCGTGTAGACGTCCCAACCTTTCATGGCGATGCAAGATCAGCAGTTCTTTCCCGTGTTTCACCTCGCAACCTCCAATAACAATCTCTACCCGTACACAATCAGTACACAAACAAAGATAATGATCCCATTGGATCAGCACGTAGGCGTCGATGTAATAATCAACCCTTCGTTGCTAATAGATTTCCTCGAAGGATAATCACAGAAAATACTCAAGATTGGATCGCCCCAAACATGGGCGTTTTCTGACTTTTTCTATAACTCACAAAAACTCAAAACTCATCTGTACAATGGCTCGTAGCCTGGCCGTTAAATAGCCAACCCACGTTCCTTCAAGGAAGGAATCAATGCGATGCCACTAACCAAATATCTTGCCTATTAAACAAACCGTGCCAGACTTGGACTATGAAAGGGAACCAAATGAAAAGTAACTAACCAATCAAGCCGTAACTAGTAGTAGTATCTAGGAAATCTCTTAATAAAATATTCTAATTAAAAATCCTGTACGCATGCATGCATCTTCAGATTACGGCAACTGAAATTGCACCGATTCTGATACATCCTGGTGGAGTTCTGAACGTGGGTTGCACCTCTTCAGGTTCTGGTTCCTTACTCTTCATTGGTTGAATAATCTTGTAGTGAATTCCAAGCACTTGCACATCTTTATTTTTATCTTTTATTCTTGGACCGCATAATACTCGTAACTTTCCATCTGTTCCTCGATGCATTTTTTGTGGTATCACACCGAGTCTGCTCTGACAAGCTGCACTATGATTCTTAGCACCATAGTCTGAATCAAATTGTGGGGCGATAGTACTTGAGGGTATTTTGGGTACCACTTTGGTCATATCATCCTCTCGCCCTTGAAACAAAACCGTCCCTTATTTCATGTCAATTTTCTGCATTGCCTTCTTTGGAATTTGTATCTCTATATTGATTGACTTGTCCACCATTGGTTTTAGCATGCGCAACCTTCCATCATGCATGAATGTTTATGTATTGGATTTTCCCGCATGCACGGCATCATGATCATATTGCCATGGTCTTCCTAATAGTAACTGACATCCATTCATCGGGATGACATCACAATCCATCTTGTCAACATAATCTTCAACAACAAATGTCACACGTACCTTATGTGAATTTTTAATTTCCCAAAGTTATATAGCCACTCCACGTGGTGCGGTTGCGGGTGCCGCCACATGAATAAACCCAATTCTTGCACGAGATCTTCGCTAATGGCGTTAGTAAAACTGCCGCCATCAATTATCATCTTAGATGCACGGTCCTTGATCATGCACTGTGTTTAAAAACACTCCACCAATGTCCCTTTGCAACACAATCATCTTTCACCTTCTCCACCAAAAGATTCAACCCCTCTATCGGTCCATCATTTTTTCCCTTTATTTCTTCTTGCTCATCTCTTCCTTTCAACAAACGACTTTTCCAATCTGAAACAAATACATCTGTTGGCATTGGAGTAAAACAAACTCATTGGCCCTTCCATGATAGCGAGTAAGTATTTTTCTTGGCATTCCGAACAGCTCCGACGCGCTTGCACCATGGATTTCCATGTAGCATATGGCATGACACCATGGGCACAGGACAAACATAATCCGCACAACAATATTTTCCAAATCAAAAATTAGCAAAATCCGATGCGTAATTTTTATTTCACCTTTGAACCACTTCAGCGTGTACGGTCTTTCCAGAGGTGCCATATTTAGTCCCAATTTGTCCACCACCTTGATGCTCACCATGTTGACCGCAGAACCTTCATCGATCGTCAAATTGACACACCGTTTCTTCACGACGCAACGTGTGCGAAAAAGAACAACCTCACCGATGCCCTCCTCCTCCATCAATATGTTCCTGCTCAACACCTCCATACTCGCCTCCGTAGACAATATTGCAAACTGAATCGCCGTGACTCACCTTAGCTCTGAATTCCACTTGATGAGGCACAAGCTAGCGACACGCTAATTCGTACGTGTACACAGCCCGACCTTTCACGACGATGCAAGATCAACAGTTCTTTCCCCGTGTTCCACCTCGCAACCTCCAATAGCAATCTCTACGCGTGCACGATCAGTACACGAACAAAGATAATGATCCCCTTGGATCAGCACGTTGGCGTCGATGCGATGATCAACCCTTCGATGCTAATAGATTCTCTCGAAGGATAATCACAGAAAATACTCAAGATTGGATCGCCCCAAACATGGGCATTTTCTGACTTTTTTTATAACTCACGAAAACTCAAAACTCATCTGTACAATGGTCGTAGCCTGGCCGTTAAATAGCCAGCCC
The DNA here is from genome assembly GCF_018294505.1 of Triticum aestivum. Taxonomy (NCBI): domain Eukaryota; kingdom Viridiplantae; phylum Streptophyta; class Magnoliopsida; order Poales; family Poaceae; genus Triticum; species Triticum aestivum. Next base: position 182,969,972 of record NC_057796.1, read on the forward strand.
ATGTTCCTTCAAGGAAAGAATCAATGCGACGGCACTAACCAAAATATCTTGCCTAATTAAACAAACCGTGCCAGACTTGGACTATGAAAGTAAACCAAATAAAAAGTAAGAGATAAATACACTAGGGGTGCCTCAACTTGTTCTCCACGGTCAGTTTGGTGCCTAAAGTTGCAAAATACACGAAATTGATGCTTGAACTTGTCCGTCTGTGCAAATATGGTGCCTCCCTCCGTATCTAGGCGTATGCTCTGCCCACGTGGCGTGACAACCCCACATGTCAGTGGCAGAGAGCGGGGAAGGTGCTAGGTGGCCTACGCTTGAGATTGTTTTTGCAGGAAGCCCCTCATATTTAATTTAATCACGTAAGAAAAACCTATGTCGGTATAAGCGTATGACAGACAAAAACTAAAGAAAATGTGTGAGTCCACCACGCCAAACTCTGCTGAATAGACAATCATGAAGTCGAACTGTACATATTGCGTTGTTACGTAAAAGGTAATTCTTCTATAAAAATATACAGGGGGCGCTTGCCTCTGTGGTCTCGCCTTTTTTGTAACTTTGCAGCACGGGCATATTGTGCCCTTTTTTGAACTTCAAAGAAACGGATTTTTACAGTGCAAAAAATCCCGAATTTTTTATATGTGCACATATACAAGTGTAATATATCGTGTGAAATTTCATCAAAATCTGTACTTGTATGTGAGAGATACGAAAAAGACAAATACATGCAAAAAAACAGCTCTTTTTTTCGCCGGATTTTTTTCTTTATTGCAGGGTATAATATAACATCATTTTAGACGAAATTTGACAGTCACTTATAGCACATGCATATGTTTTTTGTCGAAAAATAAATAAATGGTAACTTTTAAGTGACGGTTTTTACCCTTTCAAAAAATGTGCTCAGCGGCCACCGTGCTCCAAAAATCCGTTGTGATCGCTATGTACCTCTTCAAGCGATTTTGTTTCTATATGCTGCTCGTATGGGTCCACAAAAGTTTTATTTTTACTTTTCAAGTTCGTGTTTATAATTTTTTTACTATTTGAAAAAAATAAATGTTTGAAAAATATTACAAACTGCCATAAACTTAGAAGAAAGTTTTAGTCCATTTGAAAAATGTTCAACATATTTTGGGAAAATGTTTCACAGGTATTAACAAACTATAAGTGTTTTTGAAAAATCTTTGTCATGTATTAAAAATGACAATGTGTATTTTACAAAAGGCACAACATGTTTTTAGAAAATGTTCAACGCTTATTAAAATTGTTTTGAATATCCTTATATTTCTACAAACATGGTTGACATGTTTGGATACATTTGTAGAATTTAATATTATTAGAAAATAATTTTTAATACATGTTGAATAGTTTCAAAATACAAAGTTGTCAAATTTTTAATAATTGGGTATTCTAGAAATAGAGTGAAGATACACAATAATTGTGTGTGCTTCTGGTGCAGAATGAAGATATATGAATTTACACAATAGTATTTAATATGGGTTGAACTATTTAAATCAGCATAAAATTTTGAAAAAGTTCAGTTTACCTCTTCAAAGTACACGATAACAAAAGAAGAAGAAAGATTTGAAAATACAAAGTAATTTAATATTGGTAATTATTGTATTTTTATATGGGAAAAATTGTGTGTCATAAAACTAAACATGAACTTGGAAAAAATAAAAAATAAACATTGGTAATAAATAATAAATAAATGATGGATAAACGCGTCAATCAGTCTACAATAGCTTTCTTGCTAATATTCTGATGGAAAGCAAAGTTGAGCTGCATGGCTAGATCTTGCCGGTAGTTAACCAGGAGGTGCCTCGTTCGAAACTCCTCTGTGTTTTTTTCCACTTTATTTTTATCTTGCATATCGTATACTTCAAAACTTTCCTACATGATTAAATAAAATTCGAGGTTGCTTTCTGTAAAATAATTCCTCACGAGCGGGCACATACGCCACGCGGACAACACGTACGTTGGAATACGGATGAAGGCACCGTATTTGCACGACCGGACAAGTTTGAGCACCAGTTTCATGTATTTTATAACTTTAGGCACCAAACTGACCGCATAGGACAAGTTTAGGCACCTCCGATGTATTTAACTCAAAAAGTAACTAAACAATCAAGCCGTAACTAGTAGTAGTATCTAGGAAACCTGTTAATAAAATATTCTAGTTAAAAATCTTGTACGCATGCATGCATCTTCAGATTACATGCAACATGGACTCCTTGTTTGGCAACTGAAACTGTACCGATCCTGATACATCCTGGTGGAGTTCTGAACCTGGGTTGCACCCCTTCTGGTTCTGGTTCCTTGCTCTTCATTGGTTAAATAATGTTGTAGTGAACTCTAAGCGTTTGCACATCTTTATTTTTTTCTTTTATCCTTGGACCGCATAATACTCGCAACTTTCCATCTGTTCCCAGATGCATTTTTTGTGGTATCATACTGAGTCTGCTCTCACAAGCTGCACTATCATTCTTAGCACCATAGTCTGAATCAAATTGTGTGGTGATAGTACTTAAGGGTATCTTGGGTGCCACTTTGGTCATATCAATTTTGCACACATATTACATAGTACTTGGGTGTGTACCTTGGAGATAAATTGTCTTACTCATGCCGATGGTATCACCCTAAATGATCACCGATGAGGACATCAATACCATTGTTACACCCACATCCCCTACTGCTACATATACTGGACTAATTATTAGAGCTCGCGCACGCCAATTAAATTATCAGGTACTTTCGTTTCTTGGTAATGATTCTAATGTTCATGAGAATATGATGCTGCCTAAATTGGATACATTTGTTTTGCTTACAAATGAAGGGCCTGGCATGGATAAGAGGGATGAACACTCGAGCAAGACCAAGCCTGGAGATGATGGCATGCGCAAGTGGAACAAGAACGGAGTTACAAGTGATGATTTCCGGACTTTGAAGCCACCATAAGGAGTGCATGAAGCCTTGGACGATATATACAAGATGCCACTTCATAAATTTCGTCCAGAGGCTATTCTAGGTGTTGCGTCACCTTATTATTGGGTCAGGCCCATGTAATTTCGAAATACTTAAGTATAGGCTGTTTTTAGAGTCCGTATGTGTGGGGAAACAAGAGTTAGGGTTGGTTTCGGACCCCTCCCTCAAGGGCCACGAAATTCCCCCCTCTTCCACCATATATACAGCCCTTAGAGCGTCGTTTAGACTTTGGGTTTTGTTTAGATTAAAGTTCGTCATAGCTGCAACTCTGCGTACTTCGTTTGTGTTCAACGACCAAACAAAGGCGTCACAGAACCCCACCTTGATCAATAAAGCTTTCCTCTTATATTCACAATATCCAGATTGCAATCTTAGTTTCTTGCCTGTTCTTCGTTTGCCTACAGGAAACAGACCTTCGTGGTTAGGTTGATCGTGCTCTGGCGTGGTCAATAACCTCTCGGAGTTGATTTAGCTATTGCTAACGCGCGACGTCCTCGCACGTTCGTAGTCGGATCGTCAAAGTCGACTTCCTCCAAACGATAGCCACCATCTCATCGAAAGACGGGACACCTTTGCTTCTATCAAGTGGTATCAGATTTTCAGGTTGCTCAATGAGATTTTACAGTTTTTCATAGTTTAGATCGAGTCTGTTCTTCTTACCTACAGTCCACGAAAAAGCCACACACAAAAAATAGGGCTAGTTCATCCTATCCAAACCAATCTGAGCCTTTGCATAATATTTTCTGTATTTGCTTTGTTGAATTTGCGGTTGCATCGCCGTGTCAAGTTGCTGGTCTTAGCGTCTGGTTCTTTAGAGTTTCAAGTTCTGTTCACAAGTTGTCACGCCGCCACCGCATCAACATATTCCTTACCGCTGCCATATACATCCGCCTGTCCACCACCAATCCGAGTCCACATATACATCTACTTGTCCACCACCAATCCGAGTCTTTTCATATTAGGTTTGTTTTCGAGATCCATCCGTTTCGTGTTTCCTTGCCTGAGTAGGTTTCGAAAAAAAAAAGAAAAAAAAGTCTGGAGATCCCCGGGCAGTTTTTAGGCCAAAATTTTGGCGACCAAAAATATTTTCCCTATCCTATTTTTAGGTCCCACAGAGCGTTTTGAGACACTCGCCATCATAGTGATTTTTTGTCGCACTTTTTCGTCGTCGCTGCCCTGATTTCCAAACAAAAAATTTGTCAAAAAAATTCCGTGCCTATCCTATTAGTTTGACTTGGGTTGCCTATCCTGCCCTGACTACAACGGTTGCCGATCACCACCTGCTGCTTGGTAAGAACTGGTAAGAATTTGAGATTTGCTTGACGGATTTGTGACGCCCCACCACCACCATTTTCTAGTAGTCTGTAGGATCATATTCTTGTGTGTTTCTATTGCTGCTAACCATGGCAGGATCACAAGTCAATGAGACTGACTGGGAGAACATGACGAATAAGGAATTGCATGATAAATTTCAGCAAATGATGACTGAACGGGTGCAAGATGTGCTGAACAATTTTGAAGAGGCCATGGATAAGATAACTGGCTTTGAGAAGACGTATGAAACAAAGCTCGATAACAAATTTAATGAAGTTCTTGCGCGTCTTCCACAACCCCCACCGGCCGCACCTGCCGCACCTCTGCCACAAGAACAACAACAACGACTACCTCCACGTCGCGAAACAGCCCTCCGCCGAGCGAGCCGTGTCCCTCTTGAGCCTGGCCAAACTGTTGGTGCTGTTGTTGATACTTCTGTGGATCCAGCTGCCGATGAGGAGGAGGATGATTATGCGAGAGATTACGAGGATGAGGTTGATCAAATTTAGAACTACATGCAACCACCAGCACCCGGTCGTCCACATGCAAATAATCGCAATGGTAGGGCTGCATTACCAGCTCAGGTACGAGATCATGATCATCTTCTTAAACTAAAATTGAATATCCCACCATTTGAGGGTAGATATGTTCCTGATATATATCTTACTTGGGAGTTAAAAACCGAACAACGTTTTACATGTTTAGAATATCCCGAGGAGAGACGTGTTGCTGCTGCACTTTGTGCTTTCACTAGTTTTGCTTGTGTGTGGTGGTCTGAACATCATAGATTATATCCGAATAATATGTCAACTACTTGGGCTGCTTTGAAAACTGCTATGCGTACTCGTTGGGTTCCACCATATTATCAACGTGAATTACTTAAAAAATTGCAGCATTTAAGACAAGAAAAAAAATCTGTAGAGGAATATTATCAGGAATTACAGACTGGCATGATTAGATGTGGTATTATTGAGGATAATGAAGCTATGCTTGCACGTTTTATGGGTGGATTAAATAGAGAGATTCAGACCATTCTAGAGTATAATAATATCACTCATTTATTCCATCTTGCTTGTAAAGCTGAACGTGAAGTGCAGGCTCGACAGGCATTGGCGCGAACTAACTTTTCTGCAGGTCGACCTTCATCATGGACACCACGTGCATCCTCTACTTCCACTGCACCATCACCTCCATCAGGTGCCACCTCCAACCGTGATACAAGAAAGCAGGCAGAACCACCACTATCTGCCAAGAGCACACCTGCCGGGCCTGCACAGAGTTCTTCTTCTTCCATGGCATCAACAGGGCACACAAGTGATATTATTTGTCATCGTTGTAAGGGAAGAGGTCATTATGCGAGGGAATGCAAATCTCAGCGTGTGATGATTGCTACTGAGGATGATGGGTATGAGTCCGCTACTGACTATGATGAGGAGACTTTGGCTCTTATTACACGTGAAGAACATGATGGAGATGATTCTGATCATGAGACGCAATACATGGCTCCAGAAGATGCTGACAGGTATGAATGTTTAGTTGCTCAACGTGTTTTGAGTGTGCAGGTTACACAAGCTGAGCAAAATCAGAGGCATAATTTGTTCCATACAAAGGGAGTTATGAAGGAACGTTCTATTTGCGTCATCATAGATGGAGGGAGCTGCAACAACTTGGCTAGCATGGAGATGGTGGAGAAGCTATCTCTCACCACAAGACCACATCCACATCCTTACTACATCCAATGGTTCAACAACAGCGGCAAGGTTAAGGTAACACGTATTGTTCGTGTGCATTTTAGTATCTCTACATATGCTGATTATGTTTATTGTGATGTGGTACCATGCAAGCATGTTCCTTATTACTTGGTAGACCATGGCAATTTGAAAAAAATTATGTACACCATGGTAGAAACAATCAGTATACTCTTGTTCATAAGGATAGAAATATTACTTTGCTTCTTATGACTCCTGATTCCATTTTGAAAGATGATATTAATAGAGCTAATAAAGCAAAACAGGAGAAAAATAAGAGTGAAAATCAGATTGTGGCAAAAGAATTTGAGCAACAAATGAAGCCTAATAATAAACCATCTAGTGTTGCTTCTGAAATTAAATTGAAAAGTGCATGTTTACTTGCCACCAAATCTGATATTGATGAGCTAAATTTTAGCAAATCTGTTTGCTATGCTTTTGTGTGCAAAGAGGCATTATTTTCATTCGAGGACGTGCCTTCCTCTTTGCCCCCCTGCTGTCACTAACATTTTGCAGGAGTTCGCTGACTTCTTCCCACAAGACGTGCCACCGGGATTACCACCTATTCGAGGGATTGAGCATCAAATTGACTTAATTCCCGGTGCATCGCTACCCAACCGTGCACCATACCGTACCAATCCAGAGGAGACGAAGAAGATTATGCGTCAAGTACAGGAGCTGCTCGACAAAGGTTATATACGTGAATCTCTTAGTACTTGTGATGTTCCTATTATACTAGTGCCTAAAAAGGATGGTACGTCGCGTATGTGTATTGATTGTAGAGGCATTAATAATATTATTATTCCTTATCGTCATCCTATTCCTAAGCTAGATGATATGCTTGATGAATTGAGTGGCTCTATAATATTCTCCAAAGTTGATTTCCGTAGTGGATACCATCAAATTCGTATGAAATTGGGAGATGAATGGAAAACAACATTTAAAACTAAGTTTGGTTTATATGAGTGGTTAGTCATGCCTTTTGGGTTAACTAATGCGCCTAGTACTTTCATGAGACTAATGAACGAAGTTTTACGTGCTTTCATTGGACGATTTGTGGTAGTTTATTTGATGATATACTGATTTATAGCAAATCTTTGGAAGAACATTTGGAACATTTACGTGTTGTTTTTATTGCTCTACGTGATGCACGTTTGTTTGGTAACCTTGGGAAGTGCACCTTTTGCACCGACCGAGTATCTTTTCTTGGCTATGTTGTTACTCCACAGGGAATTGAAGTTGATAAAGCCAAGATTGAAGCTATTGAGAGTTGGCCGCAGCCCAAAACGGTCACACAAGTGAAGAGTTTTCTTGGACTCGCTGGTTTCTATAGGCGTTTTATGAGAGATTTTAGCATCATTGCTGCACCTCTCAATGAGCTTATAAAGAAGGATGTGCCTTTTGTTTGGGGTACCGCACAGGAAGAAGCCTTCACGGTATTGAAAGATAAGTTGACACATGCTCCTTTACTCCAACTTCCTGATTTTAATAAGACTTTTGAGCTTGAATGTGATGCTAGTGGAATTGGATTAGGAGGTGTGTTATTACAAGATGGTAAACCTGTTGCATACTTTTCTGAAAAATTGAGTGGGCCTAGTCTTAATTATTCTACTTATGATAAATAATTATATGCTCTTGTTCGGACTTTAGAGACATGGCAACATTATTTATGGCCCAAAGAATTTGTTATACATTTTGATCATGAATCTTTGAAACATATTAAAAGTCAAGCTAAACTGAATCATAGACATGCTAAATGGGTTGAATTCATTGAGACTTTCCCTTATGTCATTAAACACAAGAAGGGTAAAGGAAATGTTATTGCTGATGCATTGTCTCGTCGCTATACTATGCTTTCACAACTTGACTTTAAAATATTTGGTTTGGAGACCATCAAAGATCAATATGTGCATGATGCTGATTTTAAAGATGTAATGCAGAATTGTAAAGAAGGAAGAACGTGGAACAAGTTTGTTATTACTGATGGCTTTGTGTTCCGTGCTAACAAGCTATGCATTCCAGCTAGCTCTGTTCGTCTTTTTTTGTTGCAGGAGGCGCATGGAGGAGGATTAATGGGACACTTTGGGGTGAAGAAGATGGAGGACGTACTTGCTACACTTTTCTTTTGACCAAAGATGAGACGGGATGTTGAGCGTTTTGTTGCTTGCTGCACTACATGTCCAAAAGCTAAGTCATGACTCAATCCTCATGGTTTATATATGCCTTTGCCTGTACCTAGTGTTCCTTGGGAGGATATATCTATGGACTTTGTTTTAGGTTTACCTCGAACAAAGAAGGGGAGGGCTAGCATACTTGTTGTCGTGGATAGATTCTCGAAAATGGCACACTTTATACCATGTCATAAAAGCGATGATGCTGTTAATGTTGCTCATTTGTTCCTTCGTGAAATTATTCGCTTGCATGGTGTGCCAAATACTATTGTTTCATATCGTGATACTAAATTTCTTAGCCACTTTTGAAGATGTTTATTGGCTAAGTTTGGGACTAAACTGCTTTTTAGTACTACTTGTCACCCCCAAACTGATGGACAAACTGAAATAGTCAATAGAACATTGTCTACTATGCTTAGGGTTGTTTTGAAGAATAATAAGAAAATGTGGGAACAATGCTTGCCTCATATTGAATTTGCTTATAATCGTTCGTTGCATTCTACTACTAAGATGTGCCCTTTTGAAATTGTGTATGGTTTCCTACCTCGTGCACCCATTGATTTGTTGCCTCTTCCATCTTCGGAGAAGGTTAATTTTGATGCTAAACAACGTGCTGAATTGATTTTAAAAATGCATGAGTTAACTAAGGAAAACATTTGAGCGTATGAATGCTAAATATAAACTTGCTGGAGATAAGGGTAGAAAACATGTTGTGTTCGCACCTGGAGATCTTATTTGGTTATATTTGCGTAAGGATAGATTTCGTGATTTGCGCAAATCAAAGCTAATGCCACGTGCTGATGGTCCTTTTAAACTGTTAGAGAAAATAAATGATAATGCATATAAACTTGAGTTGCCTGCAGATTTTGGGGTTAGTCCCACTTTTAACATTGCAGATTTGAAGCCTTATTTGGGTGAGAAAGATGAGCTTCCGTCGAGGACGACTTCATTTCAAGAAGGGGAGGCTGATGAGGACATCAATACCATTGTTACACCCACAGCCCCTACTGCTACATATACTAGACCAATTACTAGAGGTCGTGCACACCAATTAAATTATCAGGTACTTCCGTTTCTTGGTAATGATTCTAATGTTCATTAGAATATGATGCTGCCTAAATTGGATACATTTGTTTTGCTTACAAATGAAGGGTCTGGCATGGATAAGAGGGATGGACACTGGAGCAAGACCAAGCCTGGAGATGATGGCATGCGCAAGCGGAACAAGAACAGAGTTACAAGTGATGATTTCAGGACTTTGAAGCCACCATAAGGAGTGCATGAAGCCTTGGATGAAATATACAAGATGCCACTTCATAAATTTCGTCCAGAGGCTACTCTAGGTGCTGCGTCACCTTATTATTGGGCCAGACCCATGTAATTTCGAAATACATAAGTATAGGCTGTTTTTAGAGTCCATATGTGTGGGGAAACAAGAGTTAGGGTTGGTTTCGGACCCCTCCCTCAAGGGCCACGAAATTCCCCCCTCTTCCTCCATATATACAGCCCTTAGGGCGTCGTTTAGACTTTGGGTTTTGTTTAGATTAAAGTTCGCCATAGCTGCAACTTCGCGTACTTCGTTTGTGTTCAACGACCAGACAAAGGCGTCACAGAACCCCACCTTGATCAATAAAGCTTTCCTCTTATATTCGCAATATCCAGATTGCAATCTTTGTTTCTTGCCTGTTCTTCGTTTGCCTGCAGGAAACAGACCTTCGTGGTCAGGTTGATCGTGCTTCGGCGTGGTCAATAACCTCTCGGAGTTGGTTTAGCGATTGCTAAGGCACGACGTCCTTGCACGTTCGTAGTCGGATCGTCAAAGTCGACTTCCTCCAAAATGATAGCCACCATCTCATCGAAAGACGGGACACCTTTGCCTCTATCAATCACAAAATAAAAACGTAGGGTCTAGTAATAAAAATGAAACAAAAGAAAACTTTAATTTTTTTTCTTAGGAAGAATTAATAAAGGCATTTCTATTAACCTAAATAAAGAAATAAAAAAAATGATGACAACACTTGAAGAGAAAATTGCACCTTTTGACAATATGCAAGAAGAAATAAATAACGGTGTGATGTTTTGGAATCCAATATAATTTGCACACATATTACATAGTATTTGTGTGTGTACATCGGAGATTCATTCTCTTACTCATGCTGATGGTACTACCTTAAATGAATCACAAAATTAAAACGCAGGATCTGGTAATAAAAATTGTATATAAAACAAAAACTAAAACATAATTAAACTCTAAAGTTTTACTGGGAAGAATGAATCAAGACATTTCTTTACCCTAAATAAAGAAAGAAAATAAAAAATAAAATGATGTCAACAAATTAAAAGAGAAAAATTGCACCCTTTCACAATATGCAAGAAGAAGCATATAACAATGCAGTTTCTAAGACTCCAAAATAATTTGCACACTACTTGCGTGTGTACGTGGGAGATTCATTGTCTTAGTCATGTCGATAGTATTGCCTCCGAACGTGCATATACAAACACCTCACAGTTGAATTGCATCTCATATTCCCCGCAAAAAAAAAGAATTGCATCTCATATTGATATTGCCTGTGCACTGTGTGCACGTACAAACGAATAGTGGCACGAAGAGAGAAAAAAGACTGGCACATACAACTATACACAAGAATCACTTGGACGATTTTTTTGCGGACGCAGAAAAAAATAGCGACATACACAAAGAGGGAAAACGGCTGGTATATACTAAAGAAAAATAATTCTCGGAGCACTTGGATCATGAAAACAAATCAAAACGAACACGAAACTCTAAAATGGCCATCACAATTGCTATAAAAGTGAAGAGGAATTTATCAAGAAAACAAGAGAAATAGTGACCCAAGCTACAACAAGCATCAACTAAAACACAAATGGACTACTACCTGGCTAATGCATAACTCACTAACCTAAAACTAAGGGGCTGAGGCCCATTCCGTTGAACAAAATCCACTGAAAATGAAAGTTGTGTCAGTCAACTACAGCCCAAACACACCCCACGTACGAATCACGAACTATGGGAATGGACGGCTGCAGATTCAACTGAGCGCATGAAAAATTTCAGGTGCCTGTTATCAGTGTCCTCCGCCCATGCTTACGGACCGGAAGCTGCTCTTTGACATCTTGGGCAACATGATTGTCCCGGCGACGGCTGAGGCGAAGGCGAACACAGAGGCGAGGGCGAACGCCGGGATGTTTCCCTTCCCAAACAGCTCGTCCCACGGCCCAGCGCCGATGGCGACGATCATCTGGGGCGTCACGATGGAGATGTTCAGGATCCCCGTGCACAGTCCTGCCGCACAAATATAATTATTGGAGTTGGACACTGTTCAAAGTTCACGATCAGTTCACAGCAGCTAGCTCACCTTGTCCACCACCTTTGCTCGCGGCAAGCTGTGCCGTCATGGCGAACGGGACACTGCATAGAACCTGCAGGCATTGGGCGCGAAACTAGCCATCAGAGACAATTAATTGATCGGAGCTGCTTTAAGTTTTAACGATGTCATTATCAATGTATGCTGCTTACTGCAAAGGGAAGGCCGAGGAAGACGAAAAGGACGAGGGCTGATGTCTTCAGGCCCTTTTCCGTTGCCGCGGCGTCTTGCACGTTGCCGCCGAAGTCGCCCAGCGACCATGCGCCGAGGATGGCGACCAGCGCCATTGCGATGCACACGAGGACCTGACTAGCGATCCACACGGTTCTTGCTCCGAGCTTCCGACACATGGGCTCGATCATGAAGGAGCTTATCCCGAGAAGTACAGAGTTGAGCAGCAGGCCGAAGGCACCCTGCCGGACGCCCTCCTGGAAGGCGGCGATCTCCCCGGGGCTCCCGTCCGGCCTGCCATGGTATATCTCGCGGCCCATCCAGTCGGTGTCGAAGAGGATGAACGGGAACCATGACAGCCACGTGAGGCCGGTCACGATGAGCACCTGTGGCATGCCGGCCGGCAGGTTCTTTAGGCCCTTGAATACAGCCAGCGGGCCCGTCGCCTCCCCCTCGCCCTGCTTCGCCACCTCAGGGTTCAACGGCGTCTCTTTTGCAAAGATCATTGTTACCGCCGTCGAAAAACCAAGGAATATCTGTAAATCAAGACGCGCGACATGCAAATGAGATCCGAATTATTAGGAACACCTAATGAAATAGACGTGCAGTTCCTTGAGGTTGCGCGCTTGATTAGCCGCTCCGTGCTCACCACTGCGACCAAGAAGGCGGCCTTGAGGTTCGCGCAAGCTTCGCAGCAAGCTCTTGTTTGGAGGGCGGGAAACCACCTGTGCAGGTACGCATCAAAATAACCTTCAATTCGCCGCACCGCTACTGGATCAAGGTATATGCACATGATGATCGGCACTTACTCGTGCCATTTGTCGGTGGAGCCAGAGGAGTATCCCAGGACGTTTCCGATAGCCATCCAAGAGACGAAGATCGCGTTGGCTGCACTCGGGCCATGTTTACCTGCATACTCGAGTACTCAGTTTCAGAATTAAAGGAAGATGAATGATGTATTCCTTACGGAGCAACTATAAGTCAGGAAAGCAGTCGATTTTTCCATAACCATTGGATCCAAATCCAACGGCTCCAGTTTCTTCTTCTTCCTTCCACATCTACTGTTTCTTCTTCCTCCTGGCTTCTGTCGAGCCGTCAACTTGAGCCGGCCTAACTGCATGCCGCCGCCATCTGTGTGCCTGTGTGCTGATTCTCCGCCCAGCCGGGCCAATCCTCCCCCCCCCCCCCCCCCCCCCCCTGCCCTGACCATCCTTCTATAGCCCATCAGCGTCTTACATCGACGAACCCCCACATCCTGCAACCAAACCGTCAACATCTTGCCACTCTTTTGCAAGCGACGCCAAATATCTGCATCTTTCCCCCACCGGTGAGGTCCTAGCAAGCCCTCACCCGGATGCCGCACCCTGCTACATCTCCTGGATCGACGGATACATGAATTTTTCCTTTACTTTTTCGCGAATACGTGGGTTGCGTATCTTTCTATTGATAGAAGGTTTAAAAGTACAAAGTTGCAGTCGCTAGGCTGTGTACATAGGAAGACATGACCAGGGATGCGGGGATCAGAAGAAGGAGGGGTTGCTCAGGCCCTACGGAGGTTCAGGATACAGGTAAGATCATGTCTTAGTCCTTTGGCGCCCGCCATGGCCTAAGCGCGTGCGTCATCTTTGATCTACTCGGTGATGAGAGAGTGATATGAGTGGGCGCCCTTGAAGACGCAAGTGTTGCGGTGTTTCCAAATTATCCATGCTGAAGTGAAATGAGGGAGCTTGTGCGCTTCTGTAGGCTAGCCGTCGACGTGTGGCTGGCAGCTGACCACCAGTCCAAGAAACCCGTGGTGCCATCAAGTGGTACTATGGTGAGGCGGCACAAGGAGAAGATCATGTGCCAGACAATGTGAGAGGTGATGCATACTGAGAGAGGTGGTTCATGCTCTCATCTCCTTGGTCGCAAAGGGTGCAATCTGATATGTGGGGCAGGCCGCGTCGTGTAAGCCTCTCTACCATCCAACATTGGTCCAAGCTCACAAGCCAGAGGAAGAACTTGATGCTCAGTGGAGAACATGATTTCCAGGTTAGTCGCTAGTGGGGTGTCGTAGTGGAATCTTGAAATAAGGTGAGGTAGCATGACTTGGCAGTGTATGTAGCATTCTCTTTCCACTTCCAACAGATGCAATCAGGCATGTGGGAGAGGGTGTAGGCACGTCGCCAGATGTCAATGTACTAGATCATTGCGGCAGGGCCCATGCCGCCGTTGATGTCTTGTATCCAGGAGAGTCGAGCGGGGGTCACATATAAGGCAACGCTTGCATAGTTTCTTTTTTTGCGAAAATGATCCATATCTATTATCAAAGTTAAGTAGAAGTACAAAGCATCTCGGACATAATAAAAAATACATTGAGATTCCAAGACCCCCAAATTCGCTAGATCGGGCATAAGCTCGGCGATGGAGTGGCCATCTAACCAACGAGCGCTACAAAAGCGACATGTGTTGTCCCCAAGGGTCCAGGTAGTGGATGCGCGAAAAATTTGTCGCACCTCAGGCTCGCAGGGGGGTGCAGGTGGTGCCAAGGTTGTGAGGATATGTAGCATGAAGCCAAAGCCATCACACTCGGGAGATGCCAGTACGGTGGAGGCCACGGATGCCTAATCCACGGAGCTCGATGGGGCTGCACACTCATGGCTAGCTGACAAGGCAGCTGCCAGAACGGGCCTCCTTTTGCCCATGCCAAAGGAAATATCAGATAGCCTTAGTGACCAGCTTGAGGATCAGTGGACTAAGCGCCATGTATAGGAGGAGGTCAAGCGGCATGACATTGAGGACCCTGTGAACAAGAGCAATCTGCTCGCTATGGGAGAGGAGGGAAGCTCGCCAGGTACTGAGCTTTTTGTAGATCTTGTTCACCAGCGGCTTGAGGGCAATGTGGTGCACTTTGAGGACAGAAAGTGGGAGTCCTAGATAGGTAATAGGGAATGGGGCTACCGGGCAGGAAAGGACGATGCCCATTGTTGTCACGGTCTTGTTGGTGCACTGGATCAGGCTAATGGAGCACTTTAGCAAACTTAGTGCGCAAGCCCGTGGCATACCCGAAGACCAATAGTAGATCTTGGATGGTCTTGAGCTTGGCTTGGTCAAAATGGCTGAAGACAACCTCATCGTCCATGAAAAGGGAGATGCTCGAGGAGGTCTACCGAGTGGTAAGGCACCGGAGAATTATTTTGCTCAACGCGTGTTGGAGAAGGGAGTTGAGAGTATCAATAACGAGGGCGAATAGCCTGGGGGACAAGGGAACACCCTCGCGCAGTCTGCATCCATGGGGCTCCAGAGGTCCTGGTGCCATTGATCAAGATCCTCGTGGAAAGCCGAGGAGATGAGGATGACATCCATGCACACCATCGTGAAATAAAACCCAAGTGCTAGAGGGTTTGCAGGAGGAATGACCATGAGGCAGAATCAAACACACAGGCAATGTCGAGCTTGAGCAGGGCATGTGGGGATTTTTGCTGGTGGGCTGGTGGGCTGTCTTTTGGACCAACAGAAAATTGTCGTGCTCGGAATGCCCAACCACGAAGGCGCTCTGGTTGGTGGATAGATCTGCCCGAGTCTTGGAACAAGGCGTAGGGAGAGGACCTTGGCAAATATCTTGGCGAAGAGGTCGATCAAGCTGATGGGGTGATACTCGAAGCGCGTGGATGCATCCGGTTTATTGGGCAAGAGCATGAGCAAGGCCTAGTTGATATTTTGGAAACCCTGCCCATTGCGGTTGTATGCGCAGCTTTCCAATGGCCTCACAAAAACCAATCTTGATGATATCCCAGCAAGATCACATGAATTCAATGGTGAAACCTTCCACGCGTGGTGATTTTACGCCGGGGAGCTTCTTGATGGTGTCCCAAATATCATACTTGGAGAAGGGCCGGCCGAGGTCGTGTAAGTCAAAGTTGTAGTCGTCGATGAGGCCGAGGTTGATTATGAAATATCGAGTTTCCAATGAGGCAAATATGGAGGACAAGTGCTCAAAGGTGGCATTTGGCAGGGTCACGTTCGTCGGTGACAATGTGGTTGTACACGTAGAGCTCATGGATGCGGTTTTTGTGTTGTTGATGTGCTGCATGGATTTTGAAGAAAGTAGTATTAGATTCGCCTTCTTGGAGCCAAGTGCAGCGGTGTGTCGTCGTGCAATGGAGCACTCCAGGGATAATTGTGGTGCAATGGAGCTTCCGACGTAGCCATGACTCAATGGGCATGAGTGGGCACGTGTCCTGGGAGGCATCAAGGTGTGGAATAATCTCACGAGAAAGTTGGAGATGCAGCACGATATTGCCTAAGTTGCACATGCTCCAACCTTGAAGGTGTCACACAGGCACGATCAACCTGGTAGAGACGTAGGTAGGGGTCGGCAGGGACCGAGTTGCAGGCCTCGGAGACAACCTGGGGTAATGCGTCAAGGTTTGGCTAGATTCTTTTGAAGCGAAAACGTCACGAGTTTTTGGAGCACCGGGAGTAGTCGATAATGAGAGGACAGTCATCGGATCCTGCAGAGGCGAGACCGCTGAGCATGTAGTTGAGGTAGAGTTTCCCAACTGATAGAACAGAGCACCCGGTCATTGCGCATGAGAGTTGGGTTATTTTCTCGTTGGACCAATGTAGCGGGGGCCATGAAGATACAAATCTCGGAGCTCTATGTCAGCGACAAATCACTGAAAATGGTGCATCATACGCCGTTTAAGGTGGCTGTTATTTTTGTCCTGGACATTAAGAATCATGTCGAGGTCACCTCCTATCATCCAGGGGACGGACATGGTCATGTGTAGATATTGAAGCTCGGAAAGGAACTTGAGCTTGCAAGAGTCATCCTGGGGCCCGTAAACACTAGTCAGCCAACAATGCCCATCTCTAGATCATGGTGAGACCAAAGAGGTGACGCGATGATCAACAATGGATGGATTGGATAAGAATATAATCGTGCTCTGCCAGTCTATCAAGATCCCACCCCATGTGTCGTCGGCAGGAGGAAATGAAAATTATGGAAGGCAGTGTCAAGGGACTCATAGACAGTGGCAGGAGATATCGAAGCAAATTTTGTTTCCTGGACAGACAATACAAGGGGAGGAAGTGGCAATCACACTTCGGATGGTGATATGTTTGGCCGAGCAGTTGAGGATTACGTTTCTAGGGGAGGAGGCTAGAGGCACATAATCACACTGCGACCAGCTGGGCAGAGTCCTTTATGCGACGGCCTAGTCGACTAGGATTTTTTTATGTTCCTAGGTATTTCATACCCCATAAAAATCAGCGAACGCCTGCACCACATCGCTCGCCAAAGGCCGCTCTATTTTTTTGCATATTTCTCCATGATTTTCTAGGAGATCGTCTATCGATGGAGCACGCATTTGACCTTGGTTTCCGACCCAAAACCCTAGTCAGCCTTGGCAACTCTACTGCTATGGCGTGACATGAAATCAAGTGGGACAACATGTTGGCATTGTGGGGCTGGAGTAAAAAGAATCAGCTCAACCACAGTTTGCACAGAAACCTGGTAGGTCTGTATGGCAGGCTGGATGCAAGGGTCTTGGCTCACGAGCGTGGACATAGGGCGGGGACGACGTTGCACGGGATCGTCTGTGGACCCAACACATGCCATTTGGGGGTTCGTGGGATCCGTGGATGGGACACACCGATGCAGTGGTGCATCCAAGCATGGCTAGTCGGCTGGGTCAGGATTGGGCGCCTCAGGATCCATCGAGTGGGAGGGGTCGCCTCAGTGGTGCGGCCTATGCCCAGCACACCGAGGTCAACAGTTGGAGCATTGGTGGAGTGCAAGGGTTGGAGAATCTTCCTCAGCGGGTGATCGCGAATCACTGGAACCCTGGTCCACTAGCGAATGCTCTGGAGCGTTAGTGGTGGCCGACAAGGAGGCAATGGCAAGATCAGCCGCGTCAGTGGGGCCTTATCTGGTAGCTGTAAGCACATGAGTGACAGTGCCAATTTGTCTGGTAGCAGAAGAGGTGGTGTAGGCCACACCAGTAGGCTCGCCACCTCCAAGGCTTCAAATAGTCTCTGTCACGCTCAAGAGGAAGAGGAGGGTGATGTTGTGGGGCCGCAACTTTAGAGAGAGAGAGAGAGAGAGCTATGCTGGGAGGCACATCAGGCGGAGTTTGAATTGCAGGCCGGACCTAATCAGCTTCCACGCTTGGCAGATCTTCGTCATATGAGCCTCAGTCGACTTTTCCAAAGGTGAAAAGAGATTTGATGGAGGTGGGGCCTACAAAGCGGAGGGGCAGTGGGGTATGGTCTCAAGACCCAATGCCATTTGCGGCAAGGCGGGTGGCGGCGTCCACCACCTCTCCAGCAGCTCTGGGGAGGGGAATCACTAGAGGGTGGCGGTGAGGCCACACGTCTAGGCATGGTGGGGATCCTGGGCTTGGAGCCTCATCCAGGGGCAGTGGGACATGGATAGACACTGGGGAACACGTCGTGGGCATGGTGAAATTGTCGACACCATCTAGGGCGACATATAGGGGCACACCGTCGGGCACCTGAAGAAGTAGTTCCAACAAGCGAGGGATGCCATCATGGTTTGCCATCCATGCCGATAGACAGAAGGCCATCGCTGGTCTTGGGCACGAGGTCCTCGATCAGGTAGAATGGGGTAAGCAGCATATCAGCCAAGGACCAAAACTATGCATGGTCTCGCACGCTGGTGATCTTGATGAGCATACAGGCTCAGCACCAACGGATGGACTCCAAGGGTGGAAAGAAGCTAGCAACATGGTGTGTGGAGGTTGACGACAACAACGTTGGCGCGAGTCTCTCGAAGCCAAAGCGAAAGTCGAAGTCCTCGAGACAGTGACTATGAAGGGAGAACTCATCTGCGATTAGGCCATATCGCATCTGGAGGTCCTCCTCAACATCGATGTGGACGGCGCAACTACAGTACCCAGTCATAGTGGCTAGGAGCACACGCTGCAGACCAACCTTGGCCACCTCCATCTCAACCAAGCAGGGAGATAGCACATCGAGCTCGTGGGGTGGAGAGAGTGGTGCCCAAACAGGGCCACCACCTACCGAGAGTATGAAGCCACCGACGCTGTGGGGGAGGGTGGGAGGACATGGTAGGCATGATGGGGAACGAGTGGGATGCAGTCGGCACTAGGGGTGGCACACTGGAAGCCTAGGACCCTCGGGAGCTAGGATGCGGGCACTTCGCCGGCAGTGTGGTGCTGGTGCGAAGGCGTGGGAGGGAGGGAGCACACACATGTGAAATGTGGCCATAGAAGCCACAATACTTGCAGCCCCAGTCTCGAAGGCACTCCGAGCAGGGGGTGGCCAGAGTAGAGGCACTTAGAGCAGGTTCTCGCATCAGGAGACATGCTCGGAGGAGGGGTGCCAGTCGAGGCCTGGCGGCGATGGCGCCACCTTCGTGGTTGGCGGTTGCACAAGGTCTCCCAGTTCTCGCGTCATCCATAGGCTCCTCCATTGGCGAGACACGGTGGATCTCGGAACAAGGGCCGTAGCGGGGGCGTTCACTGGAGCGACTCAGGGGATTGTGACCTTGTCGTTGTAGAGTGCCTACACGGGGCTGGCGGAGGAAGCGGGCCTCGCGTCTAACCGGCATAGCGCTCAGGAGTGGCCAGCGTCGGGGGAGGAGGGATAATCCATGGAGGCAAGGAGGGGCACCGGGGCGCGAGAAGGGACTGTTGGACATGGGAACAGGAGTGGCCACCAGAGGAAGGCTGCGTGCGAAGCGGGTATGCACTTGTCAAATCCAAACATGTTTTCGGCAAAAAAACTAAACATGTTGGTGATCGATCGCATAAATTTTTCTTAGATGCGTGGGAAGAACATAAGCTGGATGACTGAACCAAGCAGGGCGATGCTCGTTATATACCTGATAAATCGGCCATCAACGCGCGTGCTGGACCCTAGACAAAAGAAGACACAGATAAAAAGACGTCAAGGAGCATATTTATCATGGAACTGAGACCAAGTTTCAGTGGTTCGGGCTTTCGTTCAAACTTTACAAATTAGACAATATACCCCGCAAATTATTGCCGCAATTGGTTGTTTAATATTTGAGCAAGATGTAAAATATTTATGAAATATGAACATCTTAATATTTTTCACACGCATTGTTGCATGTATGGTCAATCTTTTCCAGGTTAGCTATGATAGAAACAATAAATCTATATAAGGTGAAAAATTGACCACACATGCAACAATGCCTGTGAAAAATAACGCATAAATCATTGTACAATCCCAAACTCGAAATAACTAGTGGAACATCACACCAATGTTATAAGGTGACCCAACGGTGTGATTGTGAAAATATGCGTTTACGTGCTACCAACAAAAAAACAATCATTTCAGCTCACTGCTGCATAAATATATACTTAATTATTTATTTATTTAGTCCAAAGCACACATAGTTGTATTTTTTTCAATCACTCCGTTAGATCATCTTATATTATGGGTGTATTATTCCAGTATTTTCCCAGATTTTTGAAAACTTTTACACAGTAGAAACCTCACAAAATCTTAACTAGTACTATGTGATAAGCTACGATAGAAAAACTTCCTCCTATATGGTAAAATTGAGTCTATATAAAATATAGATATGATTCAGTTGTGTTAGTCAATCCCTCGACCTCACGAATAAAAGAAGTTAAATATCTGCTTGCAGCTCGGTGGCTGATCTCAACCTTCTTTATATAAGTGGGAATAGAAATTCTAAATCACATTACTATTTGCACCATGTATTTCTTCAAGGATGCAATCTTTTGGAGTCCCCCATTTGTTCTTGTTATTTCGAGATCAGGATTGTACAATGATTTGTTTTAGAATTGCCATGTATGGTAAATGTTGAGGTGGAAGAGAGAAATCATTAAAAAAAAGTTTTTCTTTTCTTAATTAAAGGATGATGTCTTAACATAATTTCTCTCGCATTTACTTACCTGAGATAAGACTAATGGATCATTCACTGTACATAACTGTTTATTGTCTTGTCGAGATTATGTAGCACGCTTAAGATAAAATTGTCTAATAAACCACTCTGCATGATCTAATACAACTCTAGCCAAAGGAGGATTCTTTTCGGAAGTGGGAAATTCCCTGACTTGCATATCTCAGCAATTAAAGGGGAGTTGTATGTTGTATATTCGCCTCGACCCCTGCCCCTTCCTCATTTGATTCTTCATCATGTATGCCGTCCCTCCCATGTCATGTATTAACTCAATCAAACAAAATAAAATCTTGTCAAAACCTCAACTAAATCAAAATTCACTTTTTGTTCCACCGCATGTACCTAAATTAAATTAAATCTTACCAAAACCTCAACTAAATAAAAATATTCCATGTGTTCCCCTACCCATACTGAAATCAAATCAAACATTACCAAAACCTAAACTAAATCAAAACTTTCCTGCCTTCGCCCACTCATACTCAAATACAATAGAATCTTACAAAATATTTCTTTCAACTTCTCATACTCATATCAAACCAAATCTTACATTTGTGGGTGTAAGGTATATTTCAGACACGATTGGTATCGAACCGCTGGAATATGTGTGGCTTCATTGCAACACACCGGCAATTAGCTACTTAGTATGTGATTGAAATGTCCAGTTTTGTATAGACAATCAAATCAAGTTGTGCTTGATTCTATGAGCTACAATTAATGAAGCTAATACAAAATATTTTTGAACTGGAAGGTATTATAGACTTACAGCTGCACCATTGTTGTGCACAACCACTACCATTCATATTACAGGCATCTCTACGGGGGTGACAGACCACATACTTCTGAGGTTTCAGTTTGGCGATGAGGCCCAAAGGTCCGGCAAACACATGATGATGCAAAATAAAACCTTTATAAAGTGATGCAAAATCCCTACCTATGTCATCGCCAAAACTAGGATTAATAAGCGAACTAAGCATATCTTAGATGGTTATGTTACTTGTGATGGAACTAGTCTGCTTCGGGTCTAGATTTTATCACGGGTGATTGCATGTTTTTTGAAGTTATTTTGGTCTTTCCAATGCTATTCTTTCAGTGCTATGAGACACTTGTTGATTACAAGGTGGTTGTGGTGAGTTTGTCAATCTCAATACGTGTCGTCTCAACTTCTCGTAGGTACTCACTAGCACATATGCCCGTGCGTTGCAACGGGAGATATTTTTTTTGCGAGAAGCATCGGGAGAGATAATTGATGTGTCCATCAAAATGTTCTCCACAATAGTGGCGCGACAGAGCGGAGAGCTGTGGTCTTCTCGTGGGTCATGTTTGCCCACGAGATGTTTATAGTAGTGGGGTTGGTTCGAGTGGCGGCCACTACCCATCTCGTGCCTTTTTTTTTCCTTCAGGTCCACCTCCTTGTCGAGGTTGTGGTGACCTCCAGATTTTTTTTAAACAAACGAGCATTTTTTTGAAAAAGCACTAAGTTCTGGAAAAAGGAAAAAAAACTTGAAATTGGAAGATTTTTTAAAATTCACAATTTTTTTTTGAAAACATGACCATTTTAAGGCAAAGACACGGACATTTTTCGAATTTGTGAACAATTTTTTAAAATGGAAACATGTTTTAAACATTCAAAACCATTTTCAAAAATGTTTTTTTGTCACGAACATTATTTTGAAATTGTGAATATTTCAATAAAAATAATATTTTTAGAACTTCTATTATTTTTAAAATGGTATTTATTTTGCAAATCTCGAATTTTTTTGGATTTCTTTTTAAATGGGACAAATTTAGAAATTCGAAGATTTAACGAAAATTATTATAAAAAAGAAATTTGTGAAAATTAAAAAAATGAATTTATGGGAAAAGGGAAATATAACTTCAAAGAGAAAATAAAAAATAGAAAAGGAAGAAAGAAAAAAGGAAATGGGCTGGCCCAACATTGGGCCACAGATTGGAATCTCCAACTATATGTCGTTCAGTGCAACAAATAAGATTCCCCAGCAGCGTGCGCAGGATATAAATGTGTAGCTTTTCTGGGCTTTAGCGCGTGCGGCCCACGTACGAAATTCTAGACAAAACTCTTCTGTTTTGTTTTCTAGCAGATGGACACAAAAATTTAGTACCACCTCGGATGCAAAAAAAGTATTTTCGATGGTGAACGGATAAAAAAATTGGAGAAACGCACCTTACTTTATTAGTAGATATAGATAGTAGGGTGTAAGTGCGTGCGTTCATAGGGATATAGATAGTAGGGTGTAAGCATGTTATTAGCGTATGCATTCCTACTATATTTCTCATAAATAGGAGAAAATGGAAATTAGGAACTTTTCATGTTGTAGTTGGATATCACGACATGATAAAAACTAGCCACGTATTAGCTCGTGCTCATACCTGACGTCAAACCCGACTAACAAAAAGTCAAGATTTTCCAAGACGACGAACGGTACGAGCGTTCACGCTCGTACCTCCAGTCGTACCAAAGGGCGTCACTAAGGACTGAACTTCTAGAGCAAACTACAACCGACCGTACAGCCAAGCGTGCTCGTACGAGGCAATAAATACCTCCAATTGAATTGTTTTCCACATCTTAGGTCGCTAATGTGTTTTCTAACGGATCATTTGCTTTCTAATTTGCATCAATTAACTCCGTAGGTCCTTCAAAATTAATCAGTCCGTATCAAAATATAAGACATTTTGGTAGGCTAAAATGACCAACCAAAACTTCTTATATTTTGATACGGAGGTAGTAATTCCCTGTAGCAAATTTTCCCGTTTATTTATTTTTCTTGATTGGATATATGAACTACATTCGTATATTGAGTCAGTGATTTTCTTTGTGTGTTATTTTCGCACGGGCTTGGACCTTATGTGCTGTCATGTACATTTTGGTGCCAACTGTATAAAAGATCCGCACATGCTGCTCTGGTGCTTTAATTTGACGAACTTCAACCACAAGCGCCCGATAATGTTTTTAATACGAACCTCATTCATAAAAGTTGCTTAGTATCGAGTTTCTCACTTTAAGTGAGGATCTATGTTTTTATTAGGCACTTAGGAGCTGCACACTCATGTTTGTTATCTTGTCACACACATACTTCATCCAAATCTAGGGGTACATATTACTCCTAGACTTAGTTTATCGATTTATGCATGGTGCTTAGGATAACGAACTTAGTTGTGACAGTAATCCTTTGTGCTATAAAAAAATGAAAAACCCCAAAAGCATAAAAATACCTTGTTTTTAGTCTTTCCAATAGGTTCTATCGGGAGCAACCACTGGACCACAACTTGGAGATCCATTGAAGCAAGGTCCACGTCTATTAAAGGAGAGGTCATATGCGGCCCAACAGTAAAAGTCTCTAACTCTTGCTTAATCATAAGCTTGGGGAGGTAACCACGTCACGCTCTCTTTTGATAATTGTATTTTCTTTTTTAATTTCATAAATTTTCCCTAGTTTGTCATTGCAAAGTTTTAAGCGTGGGGAAGTTACTTTTCGTGCAATGCTCTTTATCATGAAGTTCTTGTGCAATTGTGTGTCCCCTTGTTTTGACATGCTTCTCTGCATTCATTTTATTCAGCGCGAGGAAATATGAATATTTACTGAAAGACATTGCCATGTTCTTTTTATCAAAAATAATAAAGGAGTCGTTTAAATTCTTGCCTTTCTCTCACCTAATTACATAAGTTGGGGACTCTAGTTGTGGCTTGATTAGCGACTGAATGTTGTAGAGGGTTTTGCTGATAAACGCAACGACTTTGGTTGATCTGGGATGTGCAATGGTATCCCCCGCCAATCTACCCCCTTGGAGTACTTAGATTTTGATTGTTATGCAACATGATACGGTGATGCTCTTGTGTAGTGTCTGCCTTCTTTATGACTAAAGCGAGTTTGAAGCCTTTGCATTTATGTTCATATTTTATTGCTAGCTTCCTTGGTACCGAGCATTGCCCACTCTCATATTGAGACCTGGCTCATACTTCTCTGGTACATCCAAACCTATGGGAGGACTTTCTCTTGTTCTCCTACACATAAACCCTACATCGCCTCAAAACAGCCACCATACCTAGCTATCATGGCATTTTTATAGGCATTCAGAGTATATCGCCTTGCACTACCATCATATTACATTACATGACTAGAGACATATTATTTATTTTGATTTTCCTTGCATGACCGTAGTATGGCTAGCATGATATTTTTATGGCTTGTCCATTTTTTTATGTCTATGCTACGTCGAATCATTGCATATCCTGGTACACAACCTGAGTCATTTGTACAGAGTTTCTCTCATGTTTTGATATTGAGGTATGATTACATTTAGTTTAAGTGTGTCAGTAGAAAAGTGTGTTCATCATCATTGTAAGGTGTTGCTTCTACCAAAAAGAGAGAGACCAAATAAGAGATGCACCATAGAGGTGCTACAAAAAAGGGTGATGATGAGAAAAGGAGCAACACCATTTCACTTTTTAGTATACACTTATGCTTCAAAGTAGCACCACTTCATGCATTTTATATTAGAAAGTTTCATAAGCTACATGTTTTATTCTGATGACAAGTTTCCTCCAATGCTAAAGGTGTTCACGAGGAAGCAAGTTGGATGCACCCCCACTTAGTCCGTAGGGGAGATTTCACGTATTCATAGCTCTGTTTGCATCCTAGTTGCATGGCCTACTCCTCGCATAGTCGCATCAACAACGATCGTAATGCCTTCCTAATGGCTAGTTGTGTTGACGAAAGACTTCCTATGTTTTTGAATTCTTAAAACCCCAACAATTTTGTATTTCCCATTAAGTGCGAGGCATAGGCTTGCGCAAATCTCTGCATATGCAGTTGAATAGTTGACTAATGCAGATGGACGATCTTCCAATTATACCTGGTATGCCTAGGGTTGGTGCTTTTGAAGTGATTGATAATCCATAGTTTCTTTTGTCCATGATGGGCATTGCATTGTTCATAACATAATTTAACCTTCTCTCTAAACCTTGGGCTATGGGAATTTGGACTCCATAGAAATATTTCATCTTTCTCGACCTCCATGGCAATGGAACTAAGGAGATATCATGTATCACTCCCTCGCTAGTTAATTTTTGCATGCTCGCACAATGAGCATGGATTCACTCTTTGGTTTTGGTTTCAGCGTAAGCTTTAGAGTTGGCAAAGCTTAGGTAGTCAACCTTCTTACTCGAGGACGAAAAAGGTATAAGTGTGGGGAGTTTGCTGGCTCTATATTTTATGATTTTTAGAGCTCATTTGTTGCATGTTCTCTGCATATATCATGTTCCATTGAACCAAATATATGTCCATTATTCATGATTACAAGTTTTCATTGTTCTCATTGTGAGCATTGCATAGTTTGTGTTTTCCTTTAGTTTTTGTCAGTTTCCTTTGTTTTGTTGTGTCTAAAGGTGTCTTACAGCAACCTAGGACCAAGCATGATGAAAAGGCCAAAGATGGGTTTAATACAGAGGATTGCGAGCACCAGACTTAGGCATTTCAGAAGGTCAAAATTGAGATTATTTCCAAAGTGCTCCAAATTAAGATCTAATACCACAGGTGCATCGACGTTGTTCTTGCAATGAGCCAAATAACATTGAAAATAGAGTTTGGATGTAAAAGTTTCTGGATTCGACGGCCTTTGGTATGATCAAACCTGGCCGTACCACTGCTTGTACCAGGCCGAGATAGCTCCAAAAGATGCCTCTCTAGACATGATTCTTCATCGATTTTGTTCCCGTTGGTTATTACGTGATCCCTGGCTAATAAGGAAGGGTTTGGGAGAGTATTAGGCTCATATAGAGCCCTTAGATCAAAGAAGAAAGGCTACATCTATGGAGGAGGCTTTGGGAGAGCCCTTAAAAATACTTCTCCAACCATAGCCACCGCCATCATCCATTATTCATCCAAGATCAATCTCCATCACCTCCATTGTTGCACCAACAACACCTTCATGGAAGAATGGACAAGATCAAGAAAAGGAGGAGGAGGCTCTGCCACTGCATGCAGAAGCCTTTGGCCCGGTGCCATCTCCACCACGCCGCCTCCACCGACACTTCCTTCATCACCAATCCTGCCGGCACCATCACCATCAGCACTATCTTCACCAACACCGCCATGCCTTCTCATTTCACTGGCTCAATGCCGGCTTGTAACTTGACCCTCTCTTTTCCCTTTACATGTTTAAGTAGTCGTACTTATTTTTGGGGATATGGATGAACAGTTTATGACTAGAATTAGATTCCTTCAAGTGATCCAATATCTTAGGTTTATCTTTGAGTTAGTAGCCTTCACGAATGTTGAGAGGAGGCCTCTCTTGCATTATGCTGTGATTGCCCATGAAGCAAATTACTTTTGTTCTTTTAGATTCGGATGTTGAGGTAATGTGAGGAAACAGTAAAAGCTTCTTTCTTGTCCTTCTACAGTTGGTAGGGGAGTAACAGGGAAACTCGCATCGGGCTGCGTCCACGGGGAAACCCTTAAGAACCGTAGTGATAACTGGCATGGGGCAACTTTGGTGGTGGCCTATGTGATATGAAGTCTACTTCGAGTAGAACATATCTGTACCGGGAACCGCCCACTTCGATATATAAAGAGTGGCCTAGTGATATGATAGAGAGCTATGCTTCACACTTGTTGCATGGATCATATTTGTAGCGATGACTCTGGAACCCTCGAGAACACCCTACTTTTTTTACATTTCCATTCGTAGTTTATCGAAACTCCTTTTTATTCCTTTTTCCTAGTAACTTATAGAGTAGTCTATTTCCAAAGTCTGGTTTGGGTGTGTATGGAACTACATTGGCAGTAACATAATTATGAGGTTAGTAGTGCCTTCCATTCTACTCTCTATGGATTCGACACTCAACTTATCGCGAAAGTGCTACAACTGCCTTTTCTCTTGTAGGACATCACAAATGATGTCCATCAAAAGGAGTAACAGAACAGTGTCCACAAAAGAAGGCAACAAGATGTCATGTCCTACAAGCCTCCACGTTTATGATACTACTCGTATCGCATGCCACCATCTCCATAATGTGATGCATGACAACATCAATAAAGGGTCTCTAGGCTCATTTGCATCAGAGGCACTCCGAAACCCTATTCAGCCCATCTGCACTATAAAGGATAGGAAACCTTCACCAAATGAGAGCCACCAATAAGACGACTGACCATTCGTCAGAGCTACCAACTCGTGCCGATCTACATTACCCACCACCACTCTATAGCCATCGCCATCGCCATCACCATAGCCTTTATCTCCACTAGTCATCATACTTGTAATCGAGTGTATAACGTGATCAACATTGTATGACTTACTCATTCATCCCTAAGTAGAAATCTTCATAATGTCTATTGTATGTGATTAATTTGTGTTGTGTGAGTAGTCCCCAAGGGCTAAGGGGTGTCATAGCCTCGTATCCCCATGTACAAGCGTTAAGGTATCATTGGATTACTTTGAGTTAACATTATCTCTATGTGCTACACAATGGTTTTGTCCCCTCCTGATCCTAGGGCTGACAGATACACAAGATACCGAAGATTTAACAAGGAGATGCTTAGGGTGAAGAAGAATGGAAGGCTATGACGAACGTCGGTGGCAATAATATTAGTATTCTAGCTGAAAGATAGTGTCTAGGGGTAGATAAGGTGCAATCATTAAGTGCCCAATGTATTGCTCTACTTTTCCCTTAATAACTGAGCTAACCCCATGTGTTGAAGGGCCTTTGTTGGACCATAGAACCATGATTCAGAGGTACTTGGTTGCGGGGTATTTGGATGCATCTCCCATAACAATACTTTGATAAGATATATGTAACAATGTTTACCAGTGCCATGTTGATTATCTGATAGGATCTCGAGTGCAAGTTCATAGCTGCAGGTGAAAACCTTTAGACCTAGCCTATTTTTTATTGTTTTCTTTTAGTCACCTATGCATTTTGATCTGGGGCCATTTACCAATCTAACAACTTAAACTCTACTCCTATTTGTGTCTTCTTACTTGGTGCAATGTCTCGTACTTGATGGCTCCCCAATCCTCGACAAGTCCTTCTCTCCAATGGGCAAGACAATGGCCATAGTGGAACAATACCACACCCCCCCCCACACACACACACACATTTTACCATCAAAATGCTGAACTTGGACACAATATGTTCGTTTCCACTACAACACTTACTCCATATGAGCAGGAACACAAAGGTACAATGGGTCTTGATGATATGTTTATCCTCCTACTGGACTTGGACAACTTGCATGATAATAATGCTCATATTTTTATGGCACACCATATTTTTGCTTCTGCGTGCTTCAATTTGCCACCTATTTATGATGAGTAAGGTGACAATATATGATGTCGGGTAGTTGTGATAGCGTTCTGCATGTGATATCTTATGTCAATCCCATATGTCATATCATGCTTGATAGTCCCATGAATTTGTCTTGTGCTATGCTTAAGGTATCCGAAATCACATATTCAAGATATATCCTTAGCACCTATGGCCCCCATAGCTTTCACAAATCAACCCTATGGAAATGGCAACTATGTCTTTGCACAAATCAAATTTAACTTAATTCCTATGTTGAATAATTGCTCTTTCCATAGTGTTGATGGCAACCATTTCCATGCTTTTCACATGCTTTGTTTTGAAAGTTGTCTAATAATTTCCATTGTTGCCACCATCATGTTGAATACTTGCTATATTCTATGTGTTGGGTGTGACATTGCTTTTATTCTTGAACTAAGGCCCCCATAGCTTTCACATATATAAGTACATATTTGTACATGTTACATGTGAAGCATGCTTGTTTTCCTTATTTACACCATGCATGTCATTTCTATGACATATGCATAAATACACCATATATTCATCAACCATATTTCTTGCTAATGGTATGCACAAGAGAAGAGATGGGTATTGATGGATGACACATTTTTTAACCATGAAGGCACATTATTTTCATTGTTTTGTGCATGTGTAGGCCTTTAGTACATGGTGTGACATGTTCCATTTTTGTGGCAACTCTGATCTATCCCTTCTCTATGGTGATGATGTTTTAAGTAGAGGAAGACTCCTCTTGAAGGGTGTGACGAATGAGATGACAAATCACATCCTACAATTATCACCATGGCTTTGTCTCCATCGCTAAGGGACACATGCATCACATCTACTAAGGTGAATTCTGCCTTTTATTCGTGTCTAATTGATTCTCGCATGGATGGTATAATACTTGATCCTCCTTCATTTGCACATATACGTTGCCTAGTGACAATTGTGCAATGGAGGAGGACATGCACAAGAGAGAGCTCACACCATTTGCAACGGAAGAATGGGGAGAGGAGGAAGAAACACCAAGACACTCACGTGGTGAAAGATGGGGAAGGATGGCCACATCCAAGTGGCCGATATAACAAGCACAGCCGGCCCGGTTACACTAGCAGGAACCGGAGAAAACCTGATGTTTGTCCCAATTATGCCAGACCCTTACCCCGGTGTAAACCCTTGGAGCATGCCACCTACCTCCACTGCCTGGCCAACACTCGCCCCACTGACCGGTTATACCAGCCAGGAGGACCCCATATAACTACTTCATGCGCAACTTTTGGGTGACTTGCCTATGTATCTTTTCGTCTTCATTTACCCCTTCATGGGTGGACCTACATATACCCATCCCCATCCTAGATTATGTTTAGCTAAGAAATGACAATACATTATAGCTTAGCTCATGTACCTCCCCTTGTGGGAAGTCTCCTTGTGACGATGACTCCTCATACAGTACAAGGCCACCCTTTGCAGTGAAGACTCGTTTGGAGTTCAAGACCTCCACTTGTGGAGAAGGTTTGTTCCATGGACTTCAAGCCATCCATGTCTTATGACTTGGGGAAGAATCTTCCACCCTGTTGTTTGCTTCTCCAATGAATTTGTAAGAAACAATATGAACCCTGTGGTGTGGATATAAGATTACAAGAGGGTGTCACCTTGGAATCACTAGTTACCCATGTGTTTTCCTTGATTATTTTGTCATTCCTCATGATTTTCTCCATTTCCTTGTGTTGTTCCGCAAATACACCTAAAATTCATGAAGATCGGGCCACCCTTGTGGCTTGCCCCATGTCATCCATGCTCTTCCCCGCCCTTTGATTCCAGCACCGATCCAAGGCTCAACCAGTGTATGGTGGAGGCCAACTAGGATTTTGTCATCGGCGTGCGGCATGGTACTATAGTTCTCCAGCATATGGCAGGCATTTTTCCACGCGCATGCACGGGCTTTGGTGTGCCACATTGCTCCATAGGGGGAACAATAACTATCTTTGAGTTTTCAGGGGTCATTTGTGAAAAGTTAGGGACTTGTTCATAAATTGCTAAGAAACTGGAAGTAGTTTATTATAGTAAGTTCTTTGGTTCTCTCTTTAAAATAATTGTGGAAAAACACTTATGCAGTTTGCTGCTCTCATGCCATGGAACCCAGAACATAGGGAAAAAGGATGTAGAAAAACTTGCAGATCGCTTCGATGTTTCAGGGTTCGCTTCTATCCGGGAAGTTAACATCCTGGCGTGGGAAATATTTCCGGTAGTTCACTTGTTGGCACTGAAAATTTCGCTTTGAGTTCATTGAACTGCACTCAGCCGACTTCTATTAGCCAGCTCAGTTCATTTGCCCATTTGATGCAGTTCACTTGTCAATTTGGACTGCGCCAAAAAACGACATCTAGTTTTTTTAACAGCTCTTAAACCGTAAGAAACTAGGAGAACGACGTCTAGTTTTTTCCTCTTAGACATCTTTCCAACAATATATCATCTACATCATTCTCGCTAACGATAAAAAGTCTAAAAAATACTATCGATGTCACTTGACGGGAAAAACTCTGTTTTCCAAATTGCTATTAGACCGCAACGAAGCTTACAAAGTGTGTTACATAAAAAAGTGTCACCTAATCCATAACTTTCCACTGATATATTTTACGCATGATTTTGGCAAACAATTTGACAATTTTCTCAACAACTATACCAAAAGCCACATCAAGTTTATAAGTTTTCACTATTGGAATTTTGTGGTTTCTCTGTTGCAGTTCAAAGTGCTTGCTGAATAAGTGCTTGTCAATGAAATATGTGCTATGTTAGTGTACCCATGGAGATGCAATCCAACTTTTCACCCCACCTCATGATCCGGGTAGCTAAACTAGTAGAAAACCCAGAGAGAGAGAGAGAGAGGGAGAGAGAGGGAGAGAGAGAGAGAGAATAGGCACCTCACAGACAGGTGCGGGTCCATAATGCCCGCCTCTCCCCAGAGCATCCTTAAATCAACCTACACTTTCGGTCACACCCTCCACACAATTCCACTCTCCTCCCAAAATATTGCTACTCTCCTCTCCAGCCAACCTCACCTCCCCTCTCGCCCCTACCAACCAGATCCAACCACCACTCCCCCAAGCAGCTGACGACACCACCTCTCCCCTCGCCTCCACCACACCTCTTCCTGGAAGGAGATGTGCTCTATCAAACTAGATCATGGGTGGAGGTAGAAGGGGTGCATGAACCCATGGAAAGGAGGAGGTCGACGTGCTCCTTCTGTGGTCACAATAGGATCCTCACCATGGGTAACGAGGAAGACGCAAGGAGTCCAGATCTAGACAAGAACCATCAGAATTTGTCAAGCTCACTATGGCACATCATCGTCATGCCTATCCCCATCCCAGGACGGCGAGGACAACCAAAACATATCCCCTACCCTCCTCACTATAGTAAATAATCGACACCAACGACCTCCCTCTAAGGTGGGATCTAGCGATGAGGCTCTGGCCTAGCCAAATGACACGTTGGCCATGAGGTCTTCCCCACCTCTCCTCGAATGTCGAGCAGGAGCCTCCTACTCCTGGACAGGATCTGGCTGGCAAAACATTGATTTATTTATGCGCTCTATGATGCCATGTGTCGCCATCACTTGGGTTCTTTCCATGTCTGTCTTGGTTTCTCTTCACTAGATCTGATCGGTGAGCTCAAGTTGGTTGACGCCGGGGACACCGGCCGTCCACCTCCACCACCACGAGGGGCTCTGAATCAAGAAATTGGTGGGCTCCCCTCCTCCACATCCCCGTAGTAGAACATTGACTGCACATTACGATGTATTTTCTCATGTTGTAACTTAGTGGTTGACCCATTACAACTTAATGATTGATCAAGTAGAACTTAACAACATAATGTATGTGTAGCGATCTTCGTGTGAATTGACAAGTAGTTTGTAATATTTGGCACTTCGTGTAAATTTTTAGGCACTTTGTAATCATTTGGCACTTTGTATATGTGTGGCACTTCGTCATAATTTGGCACTTTGTATATGTGTGGCACTTCGTAATAATTTGGCAGTTTATTGTAAGTGGCACCGTGTACATGCTGGCAGTAAATAACGGTTTCTTTCTCCCCATCCATGTTTTCTTTTACTTTTTTATATGCGCCCGACGCATGGATACAACCATTCCTAATTATCCTCGAAACGTTAGGTCATTTGGAAAGAAAGCACGGTGTAGCTGGCATCAGCATCTCTTGTTCGTTCGCATGCACAAGGGTAGTGGGTAGATCTCTTTATGTGTACCGCGAGGCTTTGATCTTTCCATACACAATCCCAACGCCATACCACCACTATTCCATACTCGCTATTTGTATTATATTGTATCATTACTCAGTCAACACCTACTTTTCTATTTATGTTCTTCATTACCTTACAAAGCTACCTATTTATACCCATTTTGCAGTTTTATTTCTTGTTTCTAGATAAAGCAAAAGGTAAGTGTATGTTGGATTGTATTAGTGGCAGATAGGGCCTGAGGACATATTGATCTTACCATTAGCTCCTTGTGGGTTTGACACTCCATACTTACCACATTTCCATCTTTGGAAAGTGCTACGACAATTCCTTGCACTTGGGGATTATCAAGCTCTTTCTGGCGCCGTTGCCAGGGGCAATAGCGTAGGATGGAAATTATTGTGTATGTTTGTTTGCTTTTATCACTTAGTTTTTTATTCGTGTTCTTGTTTTCTTTCTTTATTTGTGGGTAAAATTTAAAAATGCAAAATAAATAAATTACTTGTAGCTTTATGCGTTGCTTAACGGCTTTAATGAAAGCGCTGCCTCGGAGACAACCCTGAAGTTTCATAGAGTCTTGTTCTTATTTTGTGTGCCATTTTTTTCAAAAACAAAACAAAAATTAAGAGGGGAAATGAAAACTTTTTTCAAAAAGATAAGTGGTTGAAAAGTTGTGCATTGAAGATGTGAGGGTTGACCTTGAACACTTTGTTCATGCTCGTGGAAATAATGTAAAGCTCTTCATGGAAGTTTCTCATAAAAATAACTATCCCCATGTATTAAACACTGTACCATAAGAGTGAAGTGCCAAGGTTTGCCTATAGGATATTTAAATTGCATGTTTGGTGAGTGCTCTACAGAAACAGAAAGTTTTGTTGTCGTAATTAAATTAATATATTTTCCTAGAGCGTGCTATGAAATTTTTGTACAGTATTGTAATAAAAAATCTATTACTTCCTAATCTTTCACAATTTTTGGAGCTTCAGAAGTATATGTTTAGAATTAGTTACTACAGACTATTTGGTTTAGACAGATTGTTGTTATAGTTTTTTTATCCGCTTATTCTAAATTTTCATGGTGTATATTGGGGGATATAAATTATGGAAATGATAGTATATAGTAGCTAATGTTTAAAAATAATTATTCAACTTGTCTTGACAGTAGATGATTTTGTGATTTATTTTTATGTATACTAATCCATCTCACGAGTTCTGTTGAATTTTCTATCGATGAAAATTTTAATACTCACGGGAGATAGCGATACAAGAGAAAGTTGGAGAGATGCAAGATCTGAAGATTGGGGATGCCCGAGGGATCCCCGAGAAATATTTTTAAGAGATCTCAAACTCCAAGCTCGGGGATGCTTTGACATCCCCTTCATCCTTTTGAACAACTAAAGGTATGTCTCGGTTGAGCCTATATTTTTATTTGTTCACATGATATGTGCAGAGTATTAGAGTATCATTTTTCTTTTTATTTTGAATAAATTTACACTATGTTGGTTGGGGTATGATTTGTTTTGGTTTTTGGTTTATTTATAGAATAATCCATGCAGTTCACTTATTATATCTCTTGAGTATGGCTTTATTTGTGCGTCACTTAAATCTTTTGAGTTTGGCTTTATAGAATGCTTTGTGTGCTTCACTTATATCTTTTGAGCTTGGATATTGGTCTCTCTATATTTATGTTATTTGTAGAATTCTCCACGAACTTCACTTATATCTTTTAAAGTATGGATAAAATTATCATTGAAAGTGGCTTTGAACAGGTCAACTTTAGATAGTATTGATGTCACTATTTAGGAGGTTGACACAATTCATGTGGATTACATTATTATTGGAAGTGGGGTGGAAGAGGTCAAACTTTAGTCATTAGTATTGATCCCACTACCTTGGAGAATCCCTCATTGAATAAGTATGATCATTTACTCTTGTGCTTCACTTATAGCTTTATAGTAAAATTTAAGAATGAATTGAATGTCATGTGTCTCATTTATGATATGCATATTGAGAAGTAAACATGCATCCTCTGTTTAATTCATTAAAATAGAAGTGAGATTATGATAGTGCATATCTTTAATCAAGCAAGAGAGTTATATTATAATGACAAAGAGCATTAGTTGCAATAAGTTGAACATATTATGTTGTGGTGATAAGTATCTCCCAATGAAGGACAGATGATTGGCTTGGCACATGTTTACTATTAGAGAATGAATGATTAAGGTTTTTGTTCTTGGTAAAGTGGTTCAGCCTTGGAGGTATTCAAGGTTTGAAGGTTATCATCATGATTATATTTCCTCAATAATGTTATTGTTAGAGAATGAATGATTAAGGTTTTTGTGCTTGGTAAAGTGGTTGCCCACTGTCTTTTGCTAGCCTTTTCCTGTACTAAGAGGAATCACCGCTTGTGCATCCAATCCTTGAAACAAGTTTATGACACAAAGTGTCCACCGTACCTACATATAGATGGTATTTCAATGCCATTTC
This sequence comes from Triticum aestivum, assembly GCF_018294505.1. Lineage (NCBI taxonomy): Eukaryota > Viridiplantae > Streptophyta > Magnoliopsida > Poales > Poaceae > Triticum > Triticum aestivum. The sequence goes on from NC_057796.1 coordinate 183,005,725, forward strand.
AAGTAAATTTGCAAGGCCACCTCTAAACTTTCAAATAAACTTCTATTTTGTGTGCTCGTAAAACTCATGGAGCGGTGGGGGTAGTCACTATCTTCCGTACTAAGTGTGTTTTACTTAGGTCGGGAGTTTATTCTGCTTGTTATGTTTATGAGATAGCTTGTATAGGGATGCCTAATCCCAATAATATATTTTTGAAAAAGGCACTCCTCCAGAAAAGTTGAAAGTTGGCAGGCACCCATGGATTCAACTAGCCATGGTCTGTGTTGGTTATGGTGGAGGAGGAGTGTTGATGCATGGTAACTACTCTTAATGTGTTTAGTATGGAAGATAATGGAAACTTTTGTTGCTAAACCTTGACTGGAAAAGTACACATCTCAAAAAAATTATCCCTGTTTTAAACAAATGAGTTCTGGCGCATGTTGATCTCTGCTCCTCTCTCTGTGAAGGGCCTATCTTTTTTACTTTTATTGTTGGGCCAATTCCATCTTCTTTTTCTTGCGGCACTAGGTATTGAGTATGGTCATCACTCTTAGCTTTGAATGCATTCTCATAATAGTAATTCATTGTGCAATGTATAAGTATGATGGTTATGTTCAAATTGCGGTACCTAGTCATCATATATACTTCATTGGTTGCTCTATGTTTGCAGTATGATCCTAAAATATTAACGAGATACTTCATTACCACTTTATTATATGTTGAACTTAATGGAATGATGTTACTTGTTTTCAGAATTATCATTGCCTATGTGATCAAAGGTTTTATCTATCCTTGCATTCACACTCTAAAAATTATTCTTGTTATCATCTACCTACTCAAGGACGAGCACAGATTAAGCTTGGGGATGCTGATACGTTTCCAACGTATCTAATTTATTTGAAGTATTCATGCTATATTAACATCAATTATATATGACTTTCAGGTTTTGCTGCACTTCTATATTATTTTTCTGGACTAACCTATCATCTAGTGCCTAGTGCAAGTTGTTGTTTTTTGCATATTTTTTCTTTCATAGAAAATCAATATTTAGGTTCAAAATACCCCGGTGATTTACTATGAATTTTTCTGGAATATATGTTATTTTTGGGCGAAGGAATCAACGCAAGACGGTGCCCGAGGGCCCCACACGACCAGGTGGTGTGCCTACCCCCTAGTCATGCCATGGGCCCGTGTGGGGGTTGTGGATGTCAGTTAGAGCCCTTTTTTATCCACAAGAAAGCTAATTTTAAGGAGAAAAAAATCCCTCGAATTCCCGTCCGGTCGGAGTTACCGACCTCCGACTATAAAAGAAATTGTGTTTGGCTAGAAAATAGTAGCGAAAAACAAAGAGATATAGAGATGAGATCCAATATCGGAGGGGCTCTCACCCCTCTAGGAGCCATGGTGGACAAGGAACAGAGGTGAGAACCTCTCCCATCTAGGGGCATGCCATGGAGGAAGAATTTGAAGGGGGGCTCTCAACCTCTCTCTCCTGGTGGCGCTGGAGTGTCGTTAGGGGAACCATCATCGTGGCGATCATGTTGAATAACATCGCCATCTTCAACAACATCTCCATCACCTTCCTCACCTCTTTTTAGCTGTCCACTCTATGAGAACCTGCCGGAATCCCCCACTTGACATGGTGTTTTAGTGCTATGAATTATTACCCAATTATTTGTGTCATCACTATTATGTTTGAGTAGATTCTTGTTGTCCTTTGGGTGAATTGGTCAATTTCCATGTTTGGTTTGAGTTGCTTGTTGTTATGTTACTGTCCTTTGGTGCGCATCATATGAGCTCACATGCAGATCATGCCATAGGGTTAGTTGTATGTTCATTGGACTATGCATATGGGGGCAGGAGCGACAGAAACCTCACCGGACCATATAAATTTATACATACATGATTGAAGGGGGACCAATATATCTTACTGCTATGGTTGGGTTTTACCTTAATGAACTTGTTAGTAGTTGTGGATGCTTGCTAATAGTTCCAGTCAGAAGTGCATAAATTCCGAGTAAGGGATGGCATGCTAGTAGAGACCTCTCCCACATATAAACTTGTGAAGATGACCAGTTTAGTAACTTAGCTCATTGCCGGGACAATTCCGCACACCTACCACCATTATTCCACGCTCGCTATTTTTATTGTATTGCATCATTACTTAGGCAGCACCTACTTTTACGTTTATGGTCTTCGTTGCCTTACAAAGCTACCTCTTTGTACCCACGTTGATTGCCTACTTTTACGTTTATTTCTTGTTTCTAGATAAAACACATGCTCGGTTTACATAGGGTTGTATCAGTGACAGATAGGAGATGGGGGAATATTGATCTTACCTTCAGCTCCTTGTGTATCCGACACTCCATACTAACCACTTTTATCTTTGGAAAGTGCTACAACAATTCCTCACACTTGGGGATTATAACGTACCTGTCGCAGTTCGTATTGACTTGGCACATTAGGTTTGTTGATGTTTTCCCATATTTATGTTATCACAATTATTAACCATAGCTTAATTGAAAATATTTCATTATTATCAGCATGTCAAACAAATGTTAGTTAAATACAAACAATTTTCACACGGAGACAGAGAGGTATTCAAATTTGAATTATTCATGTGGGCAGAGGCATGATGTTGGGTGGATGCATGACATGACGTGTGTAAGGAGGAGAGTGGATATGATTTGACTCAATGTTTTATGAAAATGCAACAAATGGAATGTGTTGAAATTTCTACACATATCTCAAGAGTTAATGGATGGCTTACATAGAATCTCCTTGGGTATTGCTTGACAGGATTATTATTTTCTGTAAGTATGAAGAATTGCCATTTTCTCTAATGATTCTTCGTAACAATTTTTGTGTTTTTTGAGTGAAAGCAATATTTTTTCTAGTCTAGACTACCAAAATTAACTATGAAATATGTCGATACACTCTTGACCAAGCATGCACACACTCACTTGCACTGTGTTATTGGAGAAGTCGAGCAGCCAGAAGCCCAAAATGAAGGCAGCAGCCGCACGGTACCGAGGCCCAGTGTAATCTCTGTACAAATCTCTCGTCAACTTGGCGTTAGATTTACTAAGATTCTTTACTTTGCTACTATATGCCTGAAATTAAAGTTTTAGCTTACTTGCAATCCTCCTTCGTGTCCCCGAGTGCGTACCCGATGTCCGAGGAGAACCCAACAATTATAACCTACGGGGTCACACAGATGAGTGTTGCAACACATTAGTGATTGTTCATAACAGGTTGATGGTGTATGTCATCAAAAGAGGTGTGATTGCATGGTACTCACCGATATGGAGATGACGATGCATCCCGAGAGGATAAACGGTCTCCGCCTCCCTAGTGGCGAACTGCACTTGTCACTAGAGAGACCCACACATGGTTGCACCTTCATGAACATATGATGCATGCATTAATTTGAAATATATGCTTCACAATAAACTCATAGGAAATACGCCAACCCCTGAATGAATTGGAAAAATCAAGTGGTTTGCTCAAATGATGAATGAAAGTGATGTGCACTTTACGTCACTTCTTATTCTTTTAATAAATATTCATGAAGTTGCACCATGAATTTATTGCTTTATAGACCACGGTTCAAAGTATAACAAAAAAAGAAGCACCAGGTGTGCAGGTTTTCGTCTCTTAAGTTGTTAGAGAGTTATCTTATGGAAATCAAAACATAACTCCTTGTTCTACAAGATCCATTGTCATAGTTACTTACAATTAATCCAGCAATAGGACCACAGAGCCACATAACCGAAGTAAGAGCGTGAGGTATTCCCAATGTCTGTCGAAGCAACGGTAAACATATTAAACCATATTAGTGAATCCAAGCATGCACACGCTACAATGATTTTAATCTATAAATCTAACATAGTTTCTTAGTATAACTTCAAAACAAACAATGTTTGGGCTGTATTCAATCAAAATTACACAACATATCACATACATGCGAGAGTTATAGAATGTTCGATATCTTTCCACCTCCATAAAAGATCCAAATTTGACTAATTCCTCTTAGATATGGCTCCATGTTCAAAATCTTAGAATGAGGAACACGTTATCTCACTTCTCTAGCTACCTAAATCCACTTGAGTGGCGCTTGCATGTTCCAAAGATTATTAGTATCTGGTATCTTTGTTAGTCCAACGAAAAATGTGAGATAAGCCAATTTTGCCATGCAATAGACTCCATCCAAATCCGCATGAAATATAATTTCTAGTGTAAATCGATTGGCATTCCTCCCTTACCACCATCCAAAGCATAAGTACGAACGACGGCCTAAAAAAGAACAATATTTTAATTAGCCTGTCACAGTCCCATGATAACTCGCTCTCATCATCCTCCATTGACCATTGTTGCCCCCCGAGCACTATTCACTTGAATTAACATGTGTCTATCACACCTTGTAAAATTGTGTCCATGGGAGGCCCCAACACTAAGCACATCCCCATGAGCAGGTATTACTCATTGACAGTGTAGACCCATTGACATAGCTCACCTAAGTGCTCATCTCCTGGGTGAGAGAGGCATAATAGTGCATGAGTGGCCTTTGGTGCCAAGCACCTTGTCCTACGTGGCCGCATCGAGGGAAACCATCTCAAGATCCACAAGAACTATATGAGCAAGGTCGGGGGGAGGAATCAAAGAATTGTGACTCGAAGGAGGTACTTCTCTTGAACGTATCGAAGTTGCGAAGAAGAAGCACTTGTTACAACTCACCAATGAGCTATTTCACATCGCAATAAGAGCAAGTACGGAAGTGGTTTGAGGTGAGGAGAGTGACAGGTGCGGCTGGAGGGGAGGAGGGCATCGTCATGGTCAAAGGGAGTTGAGAATAGCTAGAGTGTGAGCAACTGGTGAGAACTGTGACCAGGACGGACAACTCATGTCGATCATGCTAAAAATAAGGCGTAGATGCAATCATTTGATGATTGTAATCCTATGTGTTTGTAATATATTATCCAGTCGTCCACGAATATTGTCTTGACTTCGAGCAATAAATATGTGATCCGTTGTGGGAGCTTTGAGTTGTATGAAAATATCCTAATGTCCCTAGTCATGGAGGATGTGGGGAAGGGGAGTACCACCATAGACTACTATGTCTATCAATTGATGGCTACACTCAAATAGAGTTGCAATACGTTCAAACCCAATTCACATGTCGCGCCTCATGGATGGCTATCAAGTTCTTGAAGGGATTGCTCTGTGGCGTTCTCATGGATGTAGCTTGAGTTGGGAACTCATAGCTAGAATTTACATTTTCAAGATGCGTCGAGTTGTTTATCATTTATTAGTTTCGAGCTAAATGCATATGACATGTCCTCAAAGTAAACGTTGTCTCATGATCCTTCGGAAGACGATCGACTTGATTAGGGGTTGCCAAACACTACTCCTTTACTAGGTAGTTATAAAGGTATCTTCCGGGTATGTTGTGAAGCATATTGCAAGGCATGGTCGATTAAGGCATGACCTTTCCCTTCTAAATTGGTGAGATTTATTTGGGTCCTCTTGACATATCTGATCAAGGATTGCATTGCCATACGGTTAAGGTTAAGAGTTACCCTCACCATGGATTAGTTCATAGGTCGACAAGAGAGGATGCAGCCACCCAACAAAGATGACATGCTACTGCATTGTGTTCAACAAAATATGTTGTGACTCAAGAATATTTCGTATATGACATATTGAGAGGTTTGTCAGAATGACTTCATGGAAATTAGGAACTAGCACGTCTTGCTAGAGGTCGCAGCCAGTTATTAGATTAGTTCTAGTTGGCCAAGTTCTAGTTTATGAACTTGGCGCCAGAGAAGCAACTGATTCATGTGAGTAAGGAGTTACTCAACTACCAGCTTGAGTAAGAGTTACTAGGGTCACTTCCAATGACATGTCCTCATGAACTCGTGGGGTCACACACATATGGATTCATAATCCCTTTGGATAAGGTCAAATACATTACAAGAATTGTAGCCTGCATGATCGTAATTGTTGATCCCTTTGGGGGAAGTCATATAAGGAGGAGTGCATTAATTTTGGTCACAAGTGGAATAACCAGTTTAGGGATGCACTCAAGGTTAGGAGGAACCCTCCAACCAGCACAACGGTCTCCTTCCGAGGCTTGCGACATGAAAACTATTAGTTCATATTTGAGCCATTCATTTATAGGTGGATACACCTCGGAGGCATTGCACCCATGATGTCAAACAAGAATTGATCAACGACTGAAGGGGAGGAGACATATGGCTACAACTACATCAACGACCATTGCAACTTTACTTCCATTATGGGTTAACATATCAAATGGTAATCGTGTGAGACCGTACCTACATCATGATCACAGGTGGTGCGGGGTGGAATATTTTTTGCACCAGCATAGCCTACCTTGTACCGCAATAGTGGTATCGCAGCAATGCTGGTTGATTCTAGACTCAGATTACGTGTAAATGTTATATGTGGCCGCGTTGAGATGGGGGCATGTCGCTAAACCGATGGCATATCTGTGAAATTGATATGTTTCGATAGCTAATTCATGAGATGAGTTGACTCGGTGCAATTTTGATGATATCAATTGCATGGTCTGTAGACCCGTCACATCATTAAACACATGCAAGTCTTCCAATCATCTCTTCTGTCTATTTTTTCAGCAACAAATCAATCCATTAAATTGTCCTACTAGGCCCCCTAAGATTCATATATGGTAAGAATATACAGAACTATTATCTAGCATAACTAAATATGTGATCCCACTAACATATTTGTCTCAACATGCAACCATCCCATCTCAACACGCAACAATGCACGGGAAAAGTCCCACCCCGATAAACCAAAATGAAGATCAAAAGCATTGGAGAGGAGTCGGTCCACTAGTAGCAACCAAGCCTTCCCCGCTCTCTCCCCCGCTAGGGTTCCCCTCCCGCCGCCGCCGGCCTCCTCGCCTGCCTCCGCCGCCGTCGGCCGCCAGGCGAGCACCTCCAGGCTCTCCCCGCTCCCCCACCCCCTCCCCCTCTCCTCCCCCCACCCCCCGCGGTGCGCCCTCGCGCGCCGGGGGGGAACCGCTCCTGCTGCGCCTCGGTCCCTCCTTCCTCCCCTCCCCCCCGCCGTCGCCGGTGAGCTCCGTCAGGCAAAGCCCGGTGGGCGCGGCGGCGGCGGGGCCCCTCTCCCCCTGCTCGTGGGACGCCGGCGCGGGGTGGCCTCCTCGAGCTGCGGTGCTGGACTTCGCGGGGTTTAGCGGCTCGGCGGCGGGCTCGCGGGGCAGCCGGCTGGTGGCGGCGCGCCGATGCCCTGGTCTCGTGCGTGGCGGGGCGGCTGCGGCGCTCCCATCTCGGGAGGTGGCGCGCGGTCGGCCCCTGCTGGATCCAGCCGGATCTGGCGGTGGGGGTCGGCGGCGGCGCGTGGTGGCGGTGGTGCGTGCCCAGCGACTCCGGCGCTATGAGCTCGCCGGGCGACGCGGGTAGGGCAGCGACCGGGCGTGGTCGTTGCTCCGGCCGTGGGCGGCGACGTGTGGAGGTCCGGCGGTGATGGACTCCCGGTGTCGTGGCGGTTCCATGGTGGCTTGGCGGATCTGCTTGCGGCGGCGGCTAGCTTCTCCGGCGTCGGCTTGTCTGCGATCGGACCGTTTCGGCCTTCACTCCATCTCCTCGGCGCTCGGTCGCTTCTCCCTTCAAAGGGCTGGCCCTTTCCCAGCTACCGTTCATCGCTCGTCTCGCGCACAGTGCCGCCGGACCGAGCTCGTCTCGCGCACGGTGCAGCAGGACTGACGTCGTCCCCGCCCCACGGTGCTGCAGGACCGATCTCGTCTCGCGCTCCGGGCTGCAGGATGGGTCGATGGATGCCAGTGTTGGCCGACCTGTTGGGTCTCGATGCTGGGGGTGGGCCAGGGGTGCAAAGTCGGATCCTTTTTTGCTCGTCTCTTTGGTTGGGGTAGCGGCGGGTCTCCGGTGCGGTGGTGTCAAGGTCTTGGATGCCTGGGCGGCGGCCCTGGTGGCGGTGCATGGTGCTCTTGGGCAAAGCCCGTGTCTTGGCGCTGCCCGGTGACCATGGCCGTGTGGGCGGCGTGGTTGCCGGGGTGTAGCGTTCGGCGGCGGTGAGTGTTGGCCGGGGTGAAAACCTGCTCTTTCTTCGGACTGACCGGCGACGGCGAAACTCGTTCCCTTCTTGAAGGCGTCGTCGCGGCTCTCACCGCCCGTCGTGCGGCTCCGGGGGAAACTCTGATCCTCGGATCGGGCGGTGGCGGCGCTCCGGTGTCGTATCCTTCCTGAAGGCACCGCCTTGGAGTCCACGGTTCGTTATATGCGGCTTCATCTCTTCGTGGTAGTGTGCTAGGGATGGTGTTGCTGCGCTCAGTGCTTTTGTATCCTACCTTGGATGTGTGTGGTGTTGGCGTGCGTTTGTATTGGATGATGTGGATCTTTGCTTTATATATAAAGCGGGGCGAAAGCCTTTTCCGGTAAGTCCCACCCTAGCATGCAACTATGCATGAAATGTTGGTTAATTTTCTACCTTTTAATTTTGTTAGTTATATTCGATAAAAATTATGGACTAGGCATATTAAAGTATATTATCAATTTCAGCTAACATATTATTGATCAAAAAAATTTGTTTCATGCAACCAAATATTATTAAATATATTGCAACTGATCCCCGCAGCCACGCACTGGGTATCACCTAGTTTCCTCTCTGTTTTCTCCCCTAAAAAATGAATAAGAAAACTCAACAGCCCGAAAAAAACAAACTCAACACTCTCAAATAGGATAACACAATAACCATCATAGAAACCCCGGTACAAAATATTTACATTTAAAAGATTGCTTATTTTCACAACAACAATACACACTCTTGGAGAAAAACACGCCCGAGTACACACACGTTTAAATACCTGGACGTAAGGGGTGAGGAGGGAGAGTTGCAGCGCCCAGCCGTACTGCACACCGCCGGCGACCATGCACGCGAGGAACAGTCCCACAAGGCTGATCTGGGGCGTAGGCGGGGGCCTGCCACCGCCGCCGCTCTCCACAGAGAGCTCCATGTGGTCTACCATCCTGATCGATATCTAACTAGCTAGCCAAAAGAGAGAGGGTCCTGTAGAAATTCTAGATTTGAAGGAGACGCGGAGGTAGGAAGGGATGTTCGAGCTTTGTGGATGCATGTAAACGGGAAATATCATAGGAGTCTATGGACACACTTAAACTGCGGGCCATGTAGCGGGAGGTGTCGTCGTTGACGGCTAGGGTAAATGGGGTTAAGATGGTGCGAGGTTTCAGGGGAAGCCATATATTTTTGTCACTACGACCTATTTATAGGAATAGGAGGCCTCACTAGCTGATTTTCCTGGCCTGTGGTTTGGCCACGTCACCCCCAAATCGCCCTAAATGACAGTCATTCGTCTCCATGAAACGGCGGCATTCCATCCCCGCCTTCTACTACCGTGCAAATGCGGAAGAAGATGCTAGATGTAAGGGTATCTCCAAGGGCAACCCGTAAAAAACTTCTCGTGCCCGTTCGCGGATAGGGGGACCAGTCCGCGGACACGTATGCGGGAGGCAACCACCAATGCTGGCCGCATACATTTTCACAACAGCTCAAACCAACCAAAATAAATTCATGCAAACACGACCAGGTTTCACATAAACATGACATATTTCATATAAAAAAGCCGAATTTTCATATAAACAAGACGCATTTCAGTACATTTACATCAACGGTGCTAGTTCGACTCTGAAGATATAATTAATACCTAATCTAAATTGTCGTCCGCGGATCCCTTTGTCTTCCTCATGTCCGGCGGCCCGATCACCAGACTACCGGGAGCCCCAGAGGTATATTCTTCAGCGCAAAGGACGACTCACTTTCCCATAGCTCATCAGAGTGGAACCCCCGGCTGATGCTTCAGCGGGAGGGGAAGGCTGCGCCTCCGCTTCCGTGAAGCCCATGTGGGATCGACAGAAGTCCTCAAAAGAGAAGAAACGGGAAAGACATCAGTTGTGTGCGCCGGTGCCGCCTAAGCGGTGGCCTTCATGGGACCCAAGCGGTGGCGGACTCCCATGTTCTACTTCTCCTCGATGATGGTGGACAAAACAGAGGTGCCGGCCACCGACTCGTTGCTCCCCGCGCACCCGGTTTCTGCCTCTGCCTGCATGGCGCAGTCGCAGGCATGGGAGGCGCGGTCACATGCATGAGAGGCGCCATCATACGCACGGGAGGTGCGGTCGTTGACAACAGCGATGATGCTCGTGCCACCGTGCTCCTCACCGTGCCGGCGTGGAGCAACTCGCCACTCCCCGTCGAGTGGGCCTGGAGCGAAGAGTTTCTGAACCACACAACGGCTTGGGCCGGCAACTTGCTCCATCGGGTGAGGCGGGGGGTAAGTGCAGTGAGCTGCCTCGCTCGTATCTGGCGGGCTCGGCGGGCCACCCAGCCGGCTTCTATGTCGGAGAACTACTCTTCGTAAGCCATCTGAAGAGTGGTGAAGGAGGAGATTGGGGGAGTGGCGGAGGGGTGTGGTTCTTGCCCGGCGTCTTCCCTCGTTTTAAATATAGGGCGGACGGGACGAGCTTAGTCGGTGTTGCGTTTAATGTCGGCCCGCTACTGAACGGAAATGTGGCCGGAGTAGGCTTCTTGGCTTCCATGTGGGGTTAATGGAGGCGTGTGAATGCGGCGAGGAGGCATGTTCAGCAGGGCATACAGTGGGCGGCGCCCTCGGCCGACGCACTACTTCAATGGCGGAGGCTATGAGAGATTGCGCCCGCCATAAACCGTCTTCAATGTGGAGCGATGCTCTGTAGCGGCATTAATGCGGGTAGCTGGCGCCGGGCGGGAACACGCGTGGGAAGGGAAGGTTTTTTTTGGTGGGCCAGGGCAGCCAAAAGCAGGCTTGGGAACTGTCTGGACTCCCGCAGACCTCCCCCACTTTAGTCTCCGGTTTGCAGGAGAAATAGCAGTCGGACCACCCCGCGGACGGACACAGGTCGGCGTTGGATGGCTTCCATGGAACAGTGAGGTCCGGACGATTGCGGGACGTTTACGGGCCCGCCTTGAAGATGTCCTAACTGAGCAGCATGGAGGTGTAGTCCGTAGATGGACAAAAGAAGAAAGAGAAAAAGATAGACTGCATCGCAGGCGTCCGTCACGCGGACATGCCGGCCAAACTGGAGCATCCAGTTGTACACCCCAATAGTGGCTGCATGGCCATGCATGATGTGACACTCTCCATCAGGTGCCCCGTAGGAAAGGTCCGGCGGCCTATCGGCAGTCCGGCATAGCAGCAGGGACGCAGCTAGGCGGATCCTCCCGTGTTGAGTATCGGGTATGCAGCGGTTCAATGATTGGATTGCATACCTTGGCCTTCGGGAGCTAGACAAAGTGGGTGCGAGATTTACCTAGACCAATAGACAGGTTGCCCCCACCATAAGTGTCCAAGATTGGGTGTTCATGTCCCCAGAGTGGGAACTGCGCTTTCCACTGGCCACCCTACAGGCCATCACGCGGATTGGCTCCAATCATGTTTCCTCCTACTCTCATCGCAGGATGAGCGGCCTAGGAAACTGCCTCGCTTCCGGTTTGAAACCTTCTGGCTTCGCCAACCGGGTTTTATGTCTACAGTGAAGGAGCATTGGGTGGCGGCCCGAGCCGAACCACATCGTTGTATGTCGGTCATGGATGAATGGCACCACCTTGACAAACGCTCCTGGCAATTCATGAAGGGTTGGGGCACCAATGTGGGCCATGACCTCAAGGTCCAGAAGGGCATCCTCCTTGCGAAAATCCAGGCTCTAGACTTGCCTACCGATGGCATTGGTCTATCCCCGGATGAATGGACGCTTAGGTTATAGCCTCGAGGACACTCTGATGGACATTTATACCAAGGAAGAGGCCTACTAGCGACAACGGGGATCCATGAACTGGATACTCTTTGGCGATGCTAACACGGCCTACTTTCAGGCGATTGCTAATGGCCGCCGTAGGGATGCACCATCCCCCTCTTGTGCGATGGTGATAGGATGCTCAAAGACCTGGATGAACTCCAGCGTCATGTGGACAGTTTCTACAGGGCGTTATTCGCCGAACATCCTACAGGGGCATTGCCCTAGCAGATAATATTTGGGCCGGCCACGAACGGGTGTCCCCTGACGAGAATAATGCCCTTCTAGGTCCGTTCGAGGAAGCGGAGGTCAAGACCTTCATAAAATCAATGAACCTTGCTTCGGCTCCAGGCCCAGATGGTTTGTTGGTCCGCTTTTTTCAACTGTTTTGGCCTACCATGAAGGGGATGTCATGGCGCTGTTCCTCGAATTTGCGAGAGGCACATTGGACATATCACGCCTGAACTACGAGATTATCTCCCTAATCCAAAAGTACAGGGGACTGCCGACATCCTGCAATTCTGACCGATCACGGTTATCAATGCGATCTTTCGGATTCTTGCCGAAGGGTATGCTACTAGGGCAGCCCTGCTTGCTCCTCGGATATTCCACCCTAACCAGACAACGTTTATTAAGGGTCGGTTTATCTTGGACTGGATACTTGTACTCCACGAGGTCATCCATGAGTCAAGAGGAAATGCCTTTGTGCGGTTTTCTTTTAGATTGACTTCCATAAAGCATATGACATAGTACATTGGTCATTCCTCCGAGAAGTGTTGGAGAAGCGGGGCTTCAGCCGCCACTGGATCACGCATGTCATGCAATTAGTCTCTAGCTGATGCACGACGATTAACATCAATGGAGAGGTGGGCCCATATTTCCACACATCGCAAGGGGTGCGAAAGGGGGACCCCTTGTCCCCATTTTTATTTAACCTTGTGGTCGACGCGCTTGCGGCCATTCTATACTTAGCTAAAACGGCCGAACACATCCGGGGTGTCTGTCCCCATCTCATTTCGGGTGGGGGACTCACCCACCTTCAGTATGCAGACGACGCGATCCTGATGGTGGAAGGCTCGAATGAGGACATTCAGCATCTAAAGTTCCTCCTCCTCTGTTTCCAGGAAATGTCGAGATTGACAATAAACTTCTCCAAGAGGGAAGTGATGGTGCTCGGGTACTCCATGGGGAGTCACACTACATAGCTAACCTAATTAATTCTCGCCTCGGGTCATTTCCTGATGAGGACATGGAGCATTTAGGCTGTTTTTAGAGTCCATATTATAGGGGAAACGAATCAGGAGGTATTTTAGTCCCACATTGATAAGGGTGGATGAAATTCCCTCTCTTTTCCCCTATAAATATAGCCCTTAAGGCATCATTTAGACTAGGGTTTTATTTAGTTAAAAGTTAGCCATCGTTGCAACTTCATGTACTTCTTTTGTGTCCAACGACCAGACCAAGACCGCTTATGAAACCCCACTTTTATCAATACTTCATCCATATTCGCAATATTCAGATTGCTTAATCATATTCTTGCTTATTCTTTGAATGCTTGCACGAATAGATCTTCGTGGTCGGGTTGATCATGCTCCGACGTGTTCAATAACCTCTCGGAGTTGGTTTAGCGATTGCTAAGGCGCAACATCGTGCACGTTTGTAGTCGGATCGTCAAAGTCGTCTCCACCAAATCGATAGTTATCATCTCGTCGAAAGATCGGTACCCTCGCCTCTATCAAGTGGTAGCAGTTTTAAGGCTGCTCAGTGAGACTTTTCATAGTCTAGATTGCATGTGTTCTCCATACCTAGAGTCCTAGAAAAAGTGAAAGATCGTGGATGTCGCCTAGAGGGGGGGTGAATAGGCGCTTTAAAATAATTACGGTTTAGGCTTGAACAAATGCGGAATAAACCTAGCGGTTAATTTGACAAGCACAAAACCTACAACAACTAGGCTCATCTATGTGCACCAACAACTTATGCTAAGCAAGATAAACAACTAAGTGATAGCAAGATATATGACAAGAAACAATATGGCTATCACAAAGTAAAGTGCATAAGTAAAGGGTTCGGGTAAGAGATGACCGAGACACGCGGAGACGACGATGTATCCCGAAGTTCACACCCTTGCGGATGCTAATCTCCGTTTGGAGCGGTGTGGAGGCACAATGCTCCCCAAGAAGCCACTAGGGCCACCGTAATCTCCTCACGCCCTCGCACAATGCAAGATGTCGTGATTCCACTAAGGGACCCTTGAGGGCGGTCACCAAACCCGTACAAATGGCAACCCTTGGGGGCGGTCACCGAACCCATACACTTTGGCAACCCTTGGGGGCGGTCACCGAACCCATACACTTTGGCAACCCTTGGGGGCGGTCACCGGAACCCGTCAAATTGCTCAGGGCGATCTCCACAACCTAATTGGAGACCCCGACGCTTGCCCGGAGCTTTACACCACAATGATTGAGCTCCGAACACCACCAACCATCTAGGGCGCCCAAGCACCCAAGAGGAACAAGCTCAAGGGCACCAAGCACCCAAGAGTAATAAGCTTCTCAACTTGTAACTTCCACGTATCACCGTGGAGAACTCAAACCGATGCACCAAATGCAATGGCAAGGGCACACGGAGTGCCCAAGTCCTTCTCTCTCAAATCCCACCGAAGCAACTAATGCTAGGGAGGAAAATGAGAGGAAGAACAAGAAGGAGAACACCAAGAACTCCAAGATCTAGATCCAATGGGTTCCCCTCACATAGAGGAGAAAGTGATTGGTGGAAATGTGGATCTAGATCTCCTCGCTCTTTTCCCTCAAAAACTAGCAAGAATCCATGGAGGGAGTGAGAGTTAGCAAGCTCGAAGAAAAGGTCAACAATGGGGGAAGAACACGAGCTCAAAGGATAACGTTCATTGGGGAAGAAGACCTCCTTATATAGTGGGGGGAACAATCCAACCGTTACCCTCACTTCAGCCCCGCAGAGAGCGGTACTACCGCTTGGCCAGCGGTACTACCGCTTGCCCCTATAAGCGGTACTACCGCTCCCCCTCGCGGTACTGCCGCTGGGCCCAGAGCGGTACTACCGCGGTGGCAGGGTGGTACTACCGCAAACGAGCGGTACTACGGCCCCCACTGCCGCGGCTAGTACCGTAAAACCCGACACGAAAAAGACCCCTCGAATCGAGGCGGTACTAGTATGAGACCGCAGCGGTACTACGGCTGGGGGCTACCAGCGGTACTACCGCTCTGGAGCGGTACTACCGCTTGTAGCACCCAAGCGGTACTACCGCTCCGGCCCGCGGTACTACCGCTGGGACCAAAACTGCCATAACTTCTGCATGTGAGCTCCGAATTGAGCAAACTCAAGCTTGTTGGATAGAGGAAGACGAGTAGCATCAAAACAGCAACCTCAAAACCTCTAACCGAGAAGAACCGGCATAACCTCCAACATCGAAAACATCATAGAAGATGTGAGTGAACTCCGTTTTCGATGAACTCGAGCTTGTCATCAAGATGACCATAAGCTCCAAAACTCACAAAGAGAAGAACCGAACAAGAACCAATAAAGATGATGCAAGGATGCAATGGTTTTAGCTCTCTATGAACGATACAATCAAGCTACTCATCGAGAGCCCCCCTTGATGGTACGGCAATCGATCCTATAACCCGGTCTCCCAACTACCATCATGAGACCGGTAAAATAGAAAACCTATCAAGAGCAAACCTTTGCCTTGCACATGGTCCACTTGAGCTAGATGATGACGATCTTGACTCCCTAAAGATGGACCACCTTTCTTGATTGCGTTGGCTCGATGAAGACTAGTTGATTGCTCCCCCATACTCCACTATGGGTGAACCACCCTTCCGCACATCTTCACAAGTCCATTGTCACCACAATGGACGGCAAGCTTCAAGCATTTGATCTCTTCATGATGCTTCACTTGAACTTGCACACTGCAACATCTTCACAAGTCCATTGTCACCACAATGGATGGCAAGCTTCAAGCATTTGATCTCTTCATGATGCTTCACTTGAACTTGCACACCGCAACCTAACCCCACAAAGAACTCTCACGAAGATCATGGGTTAATACACAAAGCGTAATTGACAATGCTTACCACACCATGGGATCGCTTGATCCCTCTCGGTACATCTTCTACGCTTTGTGAGTTGATCAAGTTGATTCACTCTTGACTTAGTCTTGATCAACCTTGAATCTTTTCAACTCTCTTCATTTGGATGATGTCTTGAAGATATACATGAATGATCACACAATCTTCTTCTCCAAGACATGCTTGCAATAAGCTCAACTCTCACATGACCAATCTTTGGATAATTCCTTAATAACACCTTGACCACCACATAAACTCCTTGAAACCAACACATGAACTTCAAGAAATGCCTATGGACAAATCCTTCAAATATAACTCAAGGCGACCATTAGTCCATAGAGATTGTCATCAATTACCAAAACCAAACATGGGGGCACCGCATGTTCTTTCACCTTGTAAAATAAGAGAGAATAGGCATAAGTATTGTGACATAACGTATAGTAACAGACCATAATGCAATAAATATCGATATAAAAGCATGATGCAAAATGGACGTATCAACTCCCCCAAGCTTAGACCTCGCTTGTCCTCAAGCGAAAACCGATAACGAAAAATATGTCCACATGTTTAGAGATAGAGTTGTCGAAAAAATAAAATACGGACATGAGGGCATCATGATCATTCTTATAACAACAACATATATAAATATTGTCATATGATTTTTATGCTCAAGTAATAATCTATTCACAATGTCAAGTATGAATCAAAAACTTCATTGGAAACCAACAAACTATAATCTCGGTCATTGAAGCAATTGCAATTTATCATAACATCGGAAAGAGTCATTATAAGAGCTTTTCAACAAGTCCACATACTCAACTATCATTTAGTCTTTCACAATTGCTAACACTCACGCAATACTTACGGGTATGGAGTTTTAATCAGACACAGAGAAAGATAGGGGCTTATAGTGTTGCCTCCCAACCTTTTACCGCAAGGGTAATGTCAACAATAATAGTTTATGATAACTTACATCCAATTGGATATATATATCAGGATCTTTCCAACATAATGTGCTTGCCAAAGGATAAAATATAAAAAGGAAAGGTGAAGATCACCATGACTCTTGCATAAGGTATAAGGCAAAAGTAAAAGATAGGCCCTTCGCAGAGGGAAGCAGAGGTTGTCATGTGCTTTTGTGGTTGGATGCACGAAATCTTAATGCGAGAGAACAACACTTTATATTGCCACTTGTGATATGGACCTTTATTATGCAGTCCGTCTCTTTTATTGCTTCCACATCACAAGATCGTATAAAGCTTATTTTCTCCACACTAATAAATCATACATATTTAGAGAGCAATTTTTTATTGCATACAACGATGACAACTTACTTGAAGGATCTTACTCAATCCATAGGTAGATATGGTGGACTCTCATGGCAAAACTGGTTTAAGGTTATTTAGAAGCACAAGTAGCATCTCTACTTGGTGCAAAGGATTTGGCTAGCATGAGAGGGAAAGGCAAGCTCAACATGTTGGATGATCCATGACAATATACTTTATTTCAGATATAAGAAAACATAACCCATTACGTTGTCTTCCTTGTCCAACATCAACTCTTTAGCATGTCATATTTTAACGAGTGCTCACAATCATAAAAGATGTCCAAGATAGTATATTTATATGTGAAAACCTCTCTTTCTTTATTACTTCCTATTAATTGCAACGATGACCAAAACTATGTTTGTCAACTCTCAACAACTTTTATTCATCATACTCTTTATATGTGAAGTCGTTACTCTCCATAAGATCAATATGATCTCTTTTATTTTTATTCTTTCTCTTTTGTTTTATTTTCACTCCCTCAAGATCATAGCAAGATAACCAAGCCCTCGACTCAAAACTAATCTTTATTATATATAGCTCACTGATGTGCCCGTCAGTGCCGTAGCAAAAACTGATCATATTACAAATTCTAATATTTTGATGATGGGTACAATGGCACTTAAAATACCGTCACCAGAACCAGAGCCTGAAGAAGTCAAGCCTAATTTTCGTACGCCAAGCTGGATAAATGTCGGTGCTATTTCGGTCCAGGTCACATAAGGTTTACGTGCAGAAGCGTTCTAAATCCAAGGTGCTATAGTATGGTTAAGGTATATTTTGGTTCCTAGTGATCAGCGTGGCCGGATAGTTAATTAGTAAATTCTTGGTTGTTAGGTAACGAAACTTTTCCTTAGGCGTGAGATTTAGAGGAGTCGTAGTAGTACTAGGAGTCCTATTCGGTTTATGGTTAGGAGAGAGAGTCCGTATCAGTTTTGCTTTGCTCGTGGGCCGGTTTGATCGGGTGTGTGATGCCTATATAAAAGGCTGGTTACGGCTGATGTAAAGGTCAGATTTTTGGTATTAGTCGTGAGTTCAATAAAATTACAGAAAACGTTCCATGTCGGGGGACACCAAATATCTTTGTTGCTGATCCGAAGGGATTTTGTTGCTGCTGCGTGTGGAGTCGATCCAATCTACTCGACACAAGTTTTTGATCTTACGGTCTTGCATCTTTGCTCCACCGGAATTTCTTGTTCCTGCTGCTGGTACCGTGAAAGATCGGGCCGTCAACGACTCGCCATCTAGTCGAGTCTCCATCAAGTGGTATTCAGAGCTAAGGTTGTTCACGGTACTGTGTTGATCGAGATGTCAACCTCGGTCAACAAGGGTGATGAGGTTGCTGCTGATTCTGAGGAAATAGTACGCCCAGTGTATGCGGATGATATTCCACAAAATATTTGGGATGGTTTTGACCACACATGCAACTACATCAAGCAATGTCATGATGCGCTCGGCAAAAGGATAGATGTCCTGATCACTCGGTTTGATGGTTTGGCAAACATCATCAATATGCCGGCAACGAGTTCTGCACCACCACAGACTGCTCTGGCTGCTCCACTACTTTATGCACCACCGGCTCATGATGGACATGCCGGCGTGCTTGATCGCTGTCTGGCGGCACAACCACATGCTGGAGATGATGGCCTCGATGACGGTGTTGACCATGAGGCAACGGGATACGCGCCACGACCACGACACTATGAGCCTCGTCCTGAAACTTCCGTTCATGGTGGAGTGCATGACCGAGTTTGTCAAGCTGTGCGTGTGCCTTTGGATGATGGAATTGGGCGCATAAAAATTTCAATCCCTTCGTTCTCCGGCAAGTGCGAACCAGAAGGATATTTGGAGTGGGAGATGCGTGTTGATCAAATTTTTGATGCCCATCATTATAGCGAGGAGAAGAAAGTTCAACTTGGTGGAATTGAGTTCACCAGTTACGCGCTAATTTGGTGGAATCAAATTTGTCGTTCAAGACATCGGTCGACGACTTGGCGAGGTATGAAAGAATTCATGAGGCGACGTTTTGTTCCTGAGTACTATAAAAGGATATGTCCAACAAGTTGCAGCGGCTCTCTCCAGGTAATATGAGTGTTGCTGAATATTACAAGGAGATGGAATTGCTTATGATACGTACAGGGACAACGGAGGATCCGGAGGCGACCATGGCACGTTTCTTTAACGAGCTAAATATCGAGGTGCGGGATCGTGTTGAGATGGTGGTCTACTACAACATACAAGATCTTGTGCACCAAGCTGTGCGTGCGGAACAACAGATTAAGCGGCGCCAAGTCAACACAGTTCCCAGTACCACTTTGAACACATGGCGACGCTCGCAGTATAAGAGTGAGGATGTCGGTCCTAGCTCCAGGGCGACATCATCAAATCGCTCTCATGGTTCCGTGCAAAAGGATGCTTCAAAATCAGGACTGTCGATGGTTGATTCTAGTGCACAGTCGACCAGACGCACTAGTGACATAGAGTGTTTCAAGTGTGGAGGAAGGGGACATATGAAGCGTGAATGTCCTAATGAGAAAAGAGTGTTGCTCAGGAGAGATGGCTATGCATCCGCTAGTGATGAAGAGGTAGTTTCTGACACTTCTAGTGAAAAATCTAAGGATGCTGAAAATGTGGTTGCGAGTTTTGAAGCTGCTGAGTCATATCCTTCACTAATGGTGCAACGAGTGCAAGAGGATCGCATTGAGAATAAGGGACAACGTTGGAATATTTTTCAGACTCAGTGCAAAGTCAATAACACCAATTGTAAGTTGATTATAGATGGAGGAAGCTACACCAACGCGGTCAGCAAGGGATTGGTGGAAGCTTTGGGGTTACCTACATGGAAGCACCCACAACCACACTGCATTGAGTGGTTATACCAGTCTAGTAAACTGAAAGTTACTCACAAGGTGCGTGTGAATTTTTTAGTAGGTGACTATAAAGATACAATAATTTGTGATGTCTTGCCAATGAATGCATGTCACTTGTTGTTGGGAAGACCATGGCAATATGACCGTCGTGCCACACACGAGGGTCGGTCCAACACTTACTCCTTTTGGGATGCCGGAAGACGTTGTGTGCTCCAGTCTATGTTTGTGGAAGAAATCAAGGTGGATACAAATATTTCCTTGAAGAAGAAGAAGGTTAGTAAAATTGTTGCAAAACCGAGGACGGTTTGATTCAAGGAGGAGGGGATGATGTGCCCGTCAGTGCCGTAGCAAAAACTGATCATATTACAAATTCTAATATTTTGATGATGGGTACAATGGCACTTAAAATACCGTCACCAGAACCAGAGCCTGAAGAAGTCAAGCCTAATTTTCGTACGCCAAGCTGGATAAATGTCGGTGCTATTTCGGTCCAGGTCACATAAGGTTTACGTGCAGAAGCGTTCTAAATCCAAGGTGCTATAGTACGGTTAAGGTATATTTTGGTTCCTAGTGATCAGCGTGGCTGGATAGTTAATTAGTAAATTCTTGGTTGTTAGGTAAAGGAACTTTTCCTTAGGCGTGAGATTTAGAGGAGTCGTAGTAGTACTAGGAGTCCTGTTCGGTTTATGGTTAGGAGAGAGAGAGTCCGTATCAGTTTTACTTTGCTCGTGGGCCGGTTTGATCGGGTGTGTGATGCCTATATAAAAGGTTGGCTACGGCCGATGTAAAGGTCAGATTTTGGTATTAGTCGTGAGTTCAATAAAATTATAGAAAACGTTCCATAGAGATTTTGGTATTAGTCGTGAGTTCAATAAAATTATAGAAAACGTTCCATAGAGATTTTGGTATTAGTCGTGAGTTCAATAAACTCCTTGAAACCAACACATGGACTTCAAGAAATGCCTATGGACAAATCCTTCAAATATAACTCAAGGCAACCATTAGTCCATAGAGATTGTCATCAATTACCAAAACCAAACATGGGGGCACCGCATGTTCTTTCAAAAAGCCACAAAAAAAGTTAGATTAGTTTATTCGTTTCCCAGACAGTCTGAGCCTTTTCGCCATTACCACTTAGTTATTGCATTATTGATTTTTCGGTTACATTGTGTGTTGATTTGCTAGTTTTAGTGTCTAGCCTTTTAGAGTTTTGAGTTCTAGTCACGTTTCGTTCACGCCGCATCCGCAAACACTATCATCCACTTCTTTGTCATATTCCGTTGCCACTTATTTTGTTCTCCGCCATCACCACTATTGATGAGGACATCAATACCATTGTTACACCCACATCCCCTGCTGCTATACATACTAGACCAATTACTAGAGCTCGTGCATGCCAATTGAATTACAAGGTACTTTCGTTTCTTGGTAAAGATTCTAATGTTCATGAGAATATGATGCTGCCTAAATTGGATACATTTGTTTTGCTTACAAATGAAGGGCCTAGCTTGGACAAGAAAGATGAGCCTTGGAGCAAGTTCAAGCATGGACATGATGGCATGCGCAAGGGGAACAAGAAGGAAGTTTCAAGTGATGATTTCAGGACTTTGAAGCCACCATAATTAGTGCATGAAGGTTTGGAAGAAATATACAAGATGCCACTTCCTAAATTTCTTTCAGAGGCTATTATATGTGTTGCGTCGCCTTATTATTGGGCCAGGCCCATGTAATTTGGAAATACTTGAGTATAGGCTCTTTTTAGAGTCCGTATGTGTGGGGAAACAAGAGATAGGGTTGGTTTTGATCCCTCCTCCAAGGGCCACGAAATCCCCCCTCTTCCTCCATATATACAGCCCTTAGGGCACCGTTTAGACTTTGGGTTTTGTTTAGATTAAAAGTTTGCCATAGCTGCAACTTCGCGTACATCGTTTGTGTTCAACGACCAAACCAAGACATCACAGAACCCCACCTTGACCAATAAAGCTTTCATCTTATATTTGCAATATCCAGATTGCAATCTCAGTTTCTTGTTGGTTCTTCATTTGCTTGAAGGAAATAGACCCTCATGGTCAGGTTGATCGTGCTCCGGCGTGGTCAATAACCCCTCGGAAGTTGGTTTAGCGATTGCTAAGGCGCAGCGTCTCGGATGTTCGTAGTCGGATCCTCAAGATTGAATCTCACAGAAAACGATAGCTATCTCATCGAAACATCGGGACACCCTCGCCTCTATCAAGTGGTATTAGATTCCCAGGTTGCTCGGTGAGATTTTCCTGTTTTTTGTAGTGTAGATCGAGTCTGTTCTTCATACCTATAGTCCACGAAAAAGCCAAAAAAAATTAGGGTTAGTTCATCATATCCGAACCAATCCGAGCCTTTGCATAGTCTTTTTAGAGTTTTGTTTTGTTGAATTTCCGGTTGCATCATCGTGTCGAGTTGCTGGTCTTAGCGTCTAGTCCCTTAGAGTTTTGAGTTCTGTTCACAGGTTGTCATGCCGCCACCGCACCATCGTCATCACCGCTGCCATATACCACCATCGTCATCACCGCTACTATATACCACCACCATCATCACCATTGACATATACCACATATCCACCGCCATCACGATAATCCGAGTCCACCTCCATCACAGAGCCACCACCAGTATGTGTTCCACCGCCCTACATATATCCGCCACCAGTCCGAGTTTCCATCAGATTCAACTCGCCACCAGTCCTAGTCCGAGTCCAGTATTTGTTTCTTTGTTGTTGATTTCCAGATCACGCCAAACTCCGAGTCATGACCAAGTCGGATTCCACAACTTTCGTGCCACCCGCAGAAGAAAAATAGTTCCAGTTAAAAAAAACTAAGTTTGGAAAATCTGGCTAGGCAGTTTTTAGACCATTTGTAGGCTTCTTCGGAAAAAAATTGTTGCGGAGCAAAAAAAGGAGAGGAAAAAAGTGCCAAAAAAAGAGAAAAACAAGGAAAAAATTCAGAGCGTGCTCCTCCCTTGTTTACGTGCAGCGCCATGATTTTGTTGGTGTTCTAGGCTCGCCTCTCTAGCACGGTCTAGCCTAGGACCAGCACAGTACCCTCGTTGAGCATTTTTTCAACTTTGCTTCTGTGAATTGATTATTGTTGACCCTTTTTGCTACCATATTCTAAGCCTTCCCAGCTCCACATACATTTACGTCATGCGTTTGACTCTCCCTAGTAATCGCTCTATCCAAGCTTTGAGAGTTATGACTACAACAGTTACCGATCACCACCTGTTGCTGGGTAAGAACTGGTAAGAATTTGAGATTTGCTTGACAGATTTGTGACACACTGCCACTTTCTAGTAGTCTGTAGGATCATATTCTTGTGTGTTTCTATTGCTGCTAACCATGGCAGGACCACAAGCGACGAGATTGACTAGGAGAACATGACGAAGAAGGAGCTTCATGATAAATTTCAGCAAATGTTGAGTCAACAGGTGGAAGACGTCATGGCCAGCTTTGGAAAGGCGCCGGAGAAGATTGATGACGTTGAGAAGACAATTGACACCAAGTTGGACGCCAAGTTCGATGAACTCCTTACGCGTCTTCCACAACCACCACCTGCATCTGCTAAACCATTACAACAACAACAACCACCTCCACGTCGTGAAACAGCCCTCTACCGAGCGGGCCGTGTTTCTCTTGAGCCAGGACAACATTCTGGTGCTGCTGCTACTACTGTTGATGCTTCTGTAGCTCCTGCTGCTACTGCAGAGGTGGAGGACTATTACGGGGATGAGGTTGATCAAAATCAGAACTACGTGCAACCACCAACACCACCACCAGGTCGACCTCATGCATATAATCGCAACGGTAGGGCTCCAGTACCACCTCAGGTACGAGATTATGACCATATTCCTAAACTAAAATTGAATATCCCACCGTTTGAGGGTAGATACATTCCTGATGTATATCCTACTTAGGAGTTAGAAACTGAACAACGCTTCACATGCTTACAGTATCCTGAGGATAGACGTGTTGCTGCTGCTGTTTGTGAATTCATTAGTTTTGCTTATGTTTGGTGGTCTAAACATTGTAGATTATATCATGATAATATCCCTACTACTTGGGCTCCTTTGAAAACTGCTATGCGTACTCGTTGGGTTCCACCATATTTTCAACGTGAATTACTTCAAAAACTGCAGCGTTTGAGACAAGGAAAAAATTCTGTAGAGGACTAATATCAGGAATTACAAACTGGAATGATTAGATGTGGTATTGTTGAGGATAATGAAGCTATGCTTGCATGTTTTATGGGTGGATTAAATAAAGATATTCCGACCATTCTAGAGTATAAGGAATATAATAATATCACTCGTTTATTCCATCTTGCTTGCAAAGCTGAAGGTGGAGTGCAGGATCGACAGGCATTGGCGCAAACTTATTTTTTTGCAGGTCGATCTTCATCATGGACACCACGTACATCCTCAACTCTAACACGTCCTACTGCAGCACCACTGACTTCATCCGCCAATTCAAACCGAGATACAAGAAAACATGCACCACCACCACCATCTGCCAGGAGTACACCTTCCGGTCCCGCATAGAGCTCTTGTTCATCGATGGCATCAACAGGGCAAACACATGATATTACTTGTCGTCGTTGCAAGGGTGGAGGTCATTATGCGTGAGAATGCCCATCCAAGCATGTGATGATTGCTACTGAGGATGATGGGTATTAGTCCGCTAGTGACTATGATGAGGAGACTTTGGCTCTTATTACAAGTGAAGAACACGGTGGAGATGATTCTGGTCATGAGACG
The DNA here is from genome assembly GCF_018294505.1 of Triticum aestivum. Lineage (NCBI taxonomy): Eukaryota > Viridiplantae > Streptophyta > Magnoliopsida > Poales > Poaceae > Triticum > Triticum aestivum. The sequence continues at coordinate 183,030,657 of NC_057796.1, forward strand.
CAATACATTGCTGCTGAAGATGCTGACAGGTATGAAAGTTTAGTTGCTCAACGTGTTTTGAGTGTGCAGGTTAGACAAGCTAAGCAAAATCAGAGGCCTAATTTGTTCCATACAAAGGGAGTTGTGAAGGAACGTTCTGTCCGCGTCATCATAGATGGAGGGAGCTGCAACAACTTGGCTAGCATGCAGATGGTGCAGAAGCTCTCTCTCACCACAAGACCACATCCACATCCTTACTACATCCAATGGTTCAACAATAGCGGCAACTTTAAGGTAACACATACTGTTCATGTGCATTTTAGTATTGCTACATATGCTGATTTTGTTGATTGTGTTGTGGTACCCATGCAAGCATGTTCCTTATTACTTGGTAGACCATGGCAATTCGATAAAAAATTTGTACACCATGGTAGAAACAATCACTATACTCTTGTTCATAAGGATAAACATATTACTTTGCTTCCTATACTCCTAATTCCATTTTGAAAGATGATATTAATCGAGCTAGTAAAGCAAAACAGGAGCAAAATAAGAGTAAAATCAGATAGTGGCAAAAGAATTTGAGCAACAAATGAGACCTAATAATAAACCATCTAGTGTTGCTTCTGTAATGAAATTGAAAAGTGGATGTTTACTTGCCACCAAATCTGATATTGATGATCTAGATTGCAGCAAATATGTTTGCTATGCTTTTGTGTGCAAAGACGCATTATTTTCATTTGAGGATGTGCCTTCCTCTTTGCCTCCTGCTGTCACTAACATTTTGTAGGAGTTTGCTGACGTCTTTCCACAAGACTTGCCACCAGATTACCACCTATTCGAGGGATTGAGCATCAGATTGACTTAATTCCCGGTGCATCACTACCCAACCATGTACCATACCGTACCAATCCAGAGGAGATGAAGGAGATTATGCGTCAAGTAAAGGAGTTGCTCGACAAAGGTTATATACGCGAATCTCTTAGTCCTTGTGTTGTTCCTATTATACTAGTGCCAAAAAAGGATGGTACGTAGTGTATGTGTGTTGATTGTAGAGGCATTAATAATATTACTATTCGTTATCGTCATCCTATTCCTAGGCTTGATGATATGCGTGATGAATTGAGTGGCTCTACAATATTCTCCAAAGTTGATTTGCGTAGTGGATATCATCAAATTTCTATGAATTTGGATGATGAATGGAAAACAACATTTAAAACTAAGTTTGGATTATATGAGTGGTTAGTCATGCCTTTTGGGTTAACTAATGCACCTAGTACTTTCATGAGATTAATGAACGAAGTTTTATGTGCTTTCATTGGACGATTTGTGGTAGTCCATTTTGATGATATACTGATTTATAGCAGATATTTGGAGGAACATTTGGAACATTTACATGTTGTTTTTATTGCTCTACATGATGCACGTTTGTTTGGCAACCTTGCTGATAGAGGCGAAGGTGTCCCGATGATTCGATGAGATGGTGGCTATCGTTTTTTGTGGGAGTCGACCTTGACGATCCGACTACAAATGTGCGAGACGTCGCGCCTTAGCAATCGCTAAACCAACTTCCGAGGGGTTATTGACCACGCCGGAACACGATCAACCTGACCACGAGGGTCTGTTTCCTGTGAGCAAACAAAGAACAAGCAAGAAACTGAGATTGCAATCTGGATATTGCAAATATAAGAGGAAAGCTTTATTAATGAAGGTGGGGTTCTGTGACGCCTTTGTTTGGTCATTGAACACAAACGAAGTACGCGAAGTTGCAGCTATGGGGAACTTTTAATCTAAACAAAACCCAAAGTCTAAATGATGCCCTAAGGGTTGTATATATGGAGGAAGAGGGGGTAATTTCGTGGCCCTTGGAGGAGGGGTCCGAAACCAACCCTAACTCTTGTTTCCCCACACACACGGACTCTAAAAACAGCCTATATTCAAGTATTTCAAAATTACATGGGCCTGGCCCATTAATAAGGTGACGCGGCACCTAGAATAGCCTTTGGACGAAAATTATGAAGTGGCATCCTATATATTTCGTCCAAGGCTTCGTGCACTCGTTATGGTGTCTTCAAAGTCCTGAAACCATCACTTGAAACTCCATTCTTGTTTCCCTTGCGCATGCCATCAACTCCATGCTTGTTCTTGCTCCAATGTTCATCCTTCTCCAAGCTAGGCCCTTCATTTGTAAGCAAAACAAATGTATCCAATTTAGGCAGCATCATATTCTCATGAACATTAGAATCATTACCAAGAAATGAAAGTACCTGGTAATTTAATTAGCGTGCGCGAGCTCTAGTAATCGGTCCAGTATGCATAGTAGCAGGCGATGTGGGTGTAACAATGGTATTGATGTCCTCATCATCCTCCCCTTCTTGAAATGAAGTTGTCCTCGACGGAAGCTCGTCTTCCTCACCCAAATAAGGCTTCAAATCTACAATGTTAAAAGTGGGACTAACCCTAAAATCTGTAGGTAGCTCAAGTTTATATGCATTATCATTTATTTTCTCTAACACCTTAAAAGGACCATCAGTACGTGGCATTAGCTTTGATTTGCGCAAATCAGGAAATCTATCCTTACACAAATGTAACCAAACAAGATCTCCAGGTGCAAACACAATATGTTTTCTACCCTTATCTCCAGCAAGTTTATATTTAGCATTCATACGCTCAATGTTTTCCTTAGTTAACTCATGCACTTTTAAGATCAATTCTGCACATTGTTTAGCATCAAAATTAACCTTCTCCGAAGATGGAAGAGGCAACAAATCAATAGGTGCACGAGGTAGGAAACCATACACAATTTCAAAAGGGCACATCTTAGTAGTATAATGCAACGAACAATTATAAGCAAATTCAATATGAGGCAAGCATTCTTCCCACAATTTCTTATTATTCTTCAAAACAGCCCTAAGCATAGTAGACAATGTTCTATTGACTACTTCAGTTTGTCCATCAGTTTGGGGGTGAAAAGTAGTACTAAAAAGTAGTTTAGTCCCCAACTTAGACCATAAACATCTCCAAAAGTGGCTAAGAAATTTAGTATCATGATCTAAAGCAATAGTATTTGGCACACCATGCAAGCGAATAATTTCACGAAAGAACAAATCAGCAACAATAACAGCATCATCGCTTTGATGACATGGTATAAAGTGTGCCATTTTCGAGAACCTATCCACGACAACAAATATGATATACCTCCCCTCCTTTGTTCGAGGTAAACCTAAATAAAGTCCATAGATATATCCTCCCAAGGAACACTAGGTAGAGGCAAAGGCATATATAAACCATGAGGATTGAGTCATGACTTAGCTTTTTGACATGGAGTGCAGCGAGCAACAAAACGCTCAACGTCCCGTCACATCTTTGGTCAAAAGAAATGTGTAGCAAGTATATCCTCCGTCTTATTCACGCCAAAGTGCCCCATTAATCCTCCTCCATGCGCCTCCCGCAACAACAAAAGATGAACGGAGCTAGCTGGAATGCATAGCTTGTTAGCACGAAACACAAATCCATCATTAACGACGAACTTGTTCCATGTTCTACCTTCTTTACAATTCTGCAATACATCTTTAAATTCAGCATCATGCACATATTGATCTTTGATGGTCTCCAAACCAAATATTTTAAGGTCAAGTGTGAAAGCATAGTATAGCGACGAGACAATGCATCAGCAATAACATTTTCTTTACCCTTCTTGGGTTTAATGACATAAGCGAAAGTCTCAATGAATTCAACCCATTTAGCATGTCTACGGTTCTGTTTTGCTTGACTTTTAATATGTTTCAAAGATTCATGATCAGAATGTATAACAAATTCTTTGGGCCATAAATAATGTTGCCATGTTTCTAAGGTCCGTACAAGAGCATATAATTCTTTATCATAAGTAGAATAGTTCAGACTAGGCCCACTCAATTTTTCAAAAAAGTATGCAACAGGTTTGCCATCTTGTAATAACACACCTCCTAATCCAATTCCACTAGCATCACATTCAAGCTCAAAAGTCTTATTAAAATCAGGAAGTTGGAGTGAAGGAGCATGTGTCAACTTATCTTTCAATACCGTGAAGGCTTCTCCCTGTGCGGTACCCCAAACAAAAGGCACATCCTTCTTTGTAATCTCATTGAGAGGTGCAACAATGGTGCTAAAATCTCTCACAAAATGCCTATGGAAACCGACGAGTCCAAGAAAACTCCTCACTTGTGTGACCGTTTTGGGTTGCGGCCAACTCTCAATGCTTCAATCTTGGCTTTATCAACTTCAATTCCCTGTGCAGTAACAACATAGCAAACAAAATATACTCGGTCGGTGCAAAAGGTGCACTTCCCAAGGTTACCAAACAAACGTGCATCACGTAGAGCAATAAAAATAGCACGTAGATGTTTCAAATGTTCTTCCGAAGATTTGCTATAAATCAGTATATCATCAAAATAGACTACCACAAATCGTCCAATGAAAGCACATAAAACTTCGTTCATTAGTATCATGAAATTTCTAGGTGGATTAGTTAACCCAAGAGGCATGACTAACCACTCATATAAACCAAACTTAGTTTTAAATGTTGTTTTCCATTCATCTCCCAATTCCATACAAATTTGATGGTATCCACTATGCAAATCAACTTTGGAGAATATTGTAGAGGCACTTAATTCATCAAGCATATCATCTAGCCTAGGAATAGGATGATGATAACGAATAGTAATATCATTAATGCCTCCACAATCAACACACATACACGACATACCATCCTTTTTCGGCACTAGTATAATAGGAACAGCACAAGGACTAAGAGATTCACGTATATAACCTTTGTCGAGCAACTCCTTTACTTGACGCATAATCTCCTTCATCTCCTCTGGATTGGTACCGTATGGTGCACGGTTGGGTAGCGATGCACCGGGAATTAAGTCAATTTGATGCTCAATCCCACGAATAGGTGGTAATCTTAGTGGCAAGTCTTGTGGAAAGACATTAGCAAACTCCTACAAAATGTTAGTGACAGCAGGGGGCAAAGAGGAAGGCACGTCCTCGAATGAAAATAATTCCTCTTTGCACACAAAAGCATAGCAAACAGATTTGCTGAAATCTAGCACATCAATATCAGATTTTGTGGCAAGTAAACATGCACTTTTCAATTTAATTTCAGAAGCAACACTAGATGGTTTGTGGCAACCAGCTCAGAGAAACCGGAACGCCCCGTATTCCAGCCCAGAGATCGGGGAGAAGTCTCTGGAATACGGCACTGCTTGACATAGAACAAATAATCTCTTATTACAAAGGATAATAAATACATGAGTCCGATGTTACAAAGAAGCACATCAGCACGACGACACTTCGCCTGCGATACTACAGTTGCTCTATGCTAGAAGTGGAACAACTCGTACCAGCGGAATACTTCTAGCAGCGGAACAACGACGAAGGTGGTGAACTCCACTCCGCAGGGACTCTGGCTGGGACACAATCTAGCTTGCACGCACGGCAACCTCGACAAGCAATCAAGCAATCATGACATCACCTGCAATCTGGCATGACACGCCAGGTCAGTACATTGAATGTACTTGCAAGCTCACAACAATCATAAACATCAAGGCAAGACAATCACATAGCATTAAACAGGTTAATTAAATTAACAACTTCTATGATGAAGCAACTACTAAGCATGGTATGAAACTACTATCATACTGAAAACCAACATCTCAATTCTCCAACAACCATCTCATTCTTGACTAACCGTCTAAGCAATATACCATTTCGATCACCTCGTGATCAAAAACAAACAGTGATCATTCACGGATCACAAACGGAACATCCACATGATCACCTCGTGACCACATCACAAAATGAATGATCATCCTCAAGATCATCCCAACATCATCATCAACATCCTTCCAAACTGTACTGCTCAATATATCAACATATAAATCACCTATAAGTCATTCCGTCATGTGAGTGTTGATCGAACGGTGTGACCTAGTACGAACCCATGCCCATGATCGAGGATGCGGCTATCGATAGATTCAACACACACACACTCTGCAGAGGCAGTGCACTTTACCCACACCACGGAATCCATGGCCTCTCACTCCCATTCGGGTGGACCAACGGCGTTCCGACAAAACCGATCTACTGCCATGACACTCTCCCAGCCACTCCGACCAACACCCCCTTTGGGTTCAGTCCTGGGTGGCCCCGTGCCTACCAAAGGTACCAACGGCCACCGTCGTGGCAAAACAAAAACGGTCCCGAACGGGGAGAAAGGTATACCAATCACAACAACGGGCACACAAGGCTTATGCCATCCTACCTGATTAGGGTAGCGCCCGCGCATAACCCTCCCTCGTTGGAGGCACCAGCGAGAGGCATGACAATAGCATCGCATTAGGGCCTTCCCATAAAGGCAAATGTGGTTGCACTAGAAAAGCCCTGTTGGGTGGCACCTGACCAACTTAATGACGGAATTTAACCCCAAAAATATAACTGTGCTAACTGATACTCCGATACCTTCTATCAACCTATAATCCAAGTCATAGCATATCAAATAAATAATCCAAGCATCATAACATCATACCAAGATACTCCGAGGATATCATAACACTACTATCATGACGAATCCAAGAACGTTACTACTACTTCTCAAATATCAAGAACAAGCTATCCAGCTAAGATCCACATGTAAACATCATCTCCGAAATCATACTCCAAAACATAATATCAACTAGCATCCTGAACATAATACTAGCCACTAATAATCCAAAGGCAACATGACATCCAAAGTAATGCTCCTAAATATCATATCCACAACCACCAGGAAAAATAATCATAATAGCCACTAAGAATCCAAAGGCAACATTTCATCCACATAATCTTCAAAAATATATGTCCTAGAACTCCAAGCAAATATCATGGCAACAGCAAGATCAAAATAATACTCCGAGAAATGCCATGAATAAGATCACATGTAGCTAAAGCAATATTTTAAATAAGTTTAAATAATTTAAACCATGGCATTGCATTGCAATCATGCAAATGGAGGGTGTGGCTTGCCTGGGGTGGAAGAAATCACCGGGACAAAGTGCGAGAAGCTCGCGGAATGAATCGCCGGAAAATGTTCTCTCTCGGAGGGGCTGATTAAGCGCAAGGGCAAAATGGTCATTTTTAGAATGCTAACACATGGTGAAAATGATACCAATAGAACGGGCTCGACGAGACGAAGAAGTGGGCCTTGGATTCACCTCATTTGGAGTTACGGGTAAAAAGATATGAGGTGTTTTCTGCGAGGGACCTTTCTACAAATATTAATCCACAAATAAGTCCCTGACTGGAAAAAGAGAAAACGCATTTAGCCAAATACGCTTTCCAGAATAGGAAAGCGCATTTCTGGCCTAAACCACACTGAAATGCGTCTTCAGAACCAGAAAACGTACCCGCGTGAATGCGCTTTCACTTACCCACGTCACCGGGTCCAAGTCAACGGGTTGGGTGGCTGGCAGGTGGGGTCGCTCATGGTGTTGGGGCCCGCCTGGCCAGCTGGCAGGGGCGGCGTCATCTCCCTCCTCTCGCCCGCGCCAGGCAGAGGAGAGGGGCAGCTCCCGACGGTGATAGCCGGCGACACGGGCCACCATTGGCGATGCCCGGCCTACCGGCGTGTTCAGGAGGACGACACGGTCCCGTCCCTGGGTGACGCAGCCGCCGAGGAGCTCAAAGTTGAGCGGAAAGGCTGATATTTTGGAAAGGCTTCAAATTTCGTGGTAAAGTTTGACCATAAAAAAACATAGCATTGTTTCCCACGAAATAGGAGTAGTACTTGGTTCGGAGATGCAAAAGTAGGTGAGAATGACGTGGCTATTATTATTTTGAGGAAGTTGAGTTTGATTCGGTTTCCAAAACAAATATACCATGTGTTTCGTCCTAGTTCGCCACGTTTGGAGCTTTGGATCAGAAGGACATAGAATGAGAAAAAGGAAGTGCCCACATCAGTTTTTGCAACATGACTTGACCCATATTTTTGCCTAGTTTGTTGGACGTGTTTTGATAAAAAAAACAGTTGCCCTCTTGAGTTCGGACATGCTACTAGATTGTTTGGATAGAAGAGGGAAAAGACAAGAGAGATAGAAGGAAAAAAAGAACAAATCTGTTTCATTTTTTGAAATAATCCCTCGTGAGTTGTTTGTGTTTGGAAGGTGATGAGTATTTAAAAAGAAAGATGCACGTCAATCAGGAAGAGTTGGTTGTTTCCATGTTTGGACTTTGGATGAAAAAACAGAGAGAAGTTGATACGTGAGGGAGAAAGACATTGAGGCAGAAACAAAAGAAAAGAGAGATCAACCACATACCAAATATTTGGAGATATCATACATACTAGTAGTAGTGCTCGTTTGGCTTGTTGCTACGTCGCTCATATTTTTTGTCGCAACTTGAGTACTTGGTTGCCACCGCACGTGAATTTCATTTATGTCTTAGGCTCGCGTCTCTAATACGGTCTAGCCTAGGACCAGCACTCAACCACTTTGAGCGAATTTTTAGCTTGCATGAATTAGCATGGTTGTAGCATTTTTCTCCACATATTAAAAAGCCAACTAGTTTCACATATTTCTACACCGTGCATACATACGTTCATCTAGCAATCGCTTCATCAACTCTGAGAATTATTTGACACCACTGGTTGCCGGTCACCACCTGCTGCATGGTAAGAACTTGTAAGACTTTGATTTTTTGCTATACTGTGAGTGTTTTAAGCCTGATTTATATATTGAATGGGAGTTCAAAATAGATGCTATATTTGCTTCCCATAATTTTTCTGAACATAAAAAAGTTAAGGCAGCGGTTGGTACATTCACTGGTTTTGCTACTGTTTGGTGGACTGAATATTGTCGGTTACACCCTGATCATATACCTACAACTTGGGATGATTTAAAACTTGTCATGAGAAATAGATTTGTCGATGTTTCTTATACTCGTGGAATGATTAAAAAACTACAACATTTAAAACAAGGTAGTGACACTGTAATAACATATTATGATGATTTACGGACTACCTTGTTGCACTCCTTATTAGATGAAAGTGAAGATGATTTTATGGATAGATTTTGGGGAGGATTAAACCGTGATCTTCAGGAGATACTAATTCATGAAGAGTGTTATCCTATGGACCGTTTGTTTCGTCTTGCTTGCAAAGCTCAAGAGGAAATAAAATGGCATGTTGTCGACAAGGAGAATAAGCGCAAGGTGCACATTCCAAGAGATGATACGGTTGTTCCTTCAACTACTAGGCGTAATATGACAACCACATCCTTTGTTGTGAGGACTACATCACCTACACCATGTGACACATCACCTCCGATAGTGCTTATGTCATCAGAGTTGATCATAAGAGGTAATGACAAACGTATCGATCTTCCACCTTCACATGAGTATGATGAATGTCTTGTCGATTTAAATGCACCATGCGATGAGCTACCCACTACTTTGATCACACCAGCGATTTTAGAGGACTATGGTGATGATTTAAGTTTGCCATGTGATCAAACAACTTTTAGTGAACCCATTAACTTAAATATTGATGCGAAAGAACCATGTGAATCAGGGAATAAATCAGATTTGGATCAAATACATTTGAAAATAATTATGCCAATGTTTACTCATTTTGATATGACCTCTAATCTTGGTGATGGTTCATCAAGGTTGGGATGGTTTAATGATGAGCATTGCCAAACTTTTCTTATAGATTGCGCATGCCAGTTATATTATCAGGTACTTTTGTTTCTTGGTAATGTTTCTAAAGTTCATGAGAATATGACGTTGCCTAACTTCGATACATTTTTGTTGCTTACAATGAAGGGCCTAGCATGGGCAGGAAGGATGAACATTGGAGCATGATCAAGCATGAAAACGAAGGCGCGTGCGAAGAGAACAAGAACGGAGTTTGTAGTGGAGATTTTCGCACTTTGAAGCCACCATGATGACATACAAGAAGATGGACAAAATACACAAGATGGAACTTTATAAATTTTGTCCATAGATTATTATTGGTGCTGCGCCACCTTATTTTTTGGGCCAGGCCCATGTAATTTTGAAATACTACTTCATAGGCTGTTTTTAGAGTCCATATTGTAGGGGAAACGAATCAGGAGGTATTTTAGTCCCACATTGCCAAGGGTGGACGAAATGCCCTCTCTTTTCCCCTATAAATATAGCCCTTAAGGCATCGTTTAGACTGGGGTTTTATTTAGTTTAAAGTTATCCATTGCCGCAACTTCATGTACTTCCTTTATGTCCAACGACCAGACCAAGACTGCTTATGAAACCCCACTTTTATCAATACTTCATCCATATTCGCAATATTCAGATTGCTTAATCATATTCTTGCTTGTTCTTCGATTGCTTGCAGGAATAGACCTTTGTGGTCTGGTTGATCATGCTCCGGCGTGTTCCATAACCTCTCGGAGTTGGTTTAGCGATTGCTAAGGAGCAATGTTGTGCATGTTTGTAGTCGGATCGTCAAAGTCGTCTCCACCAAATCGATAGTTATCATCTCATTGAAAGATCAGGACCCTTGCCTCTATCATTTCAGACCACCTATCTCGGTATGCCGATTAGTGACTCTTGTATCCTGGAGAAGGAGCTATGCCCCTTGGTGAGCAAGGTTCTACATCGGGTCCAACCATGGCAAGGGCGCTGGCTCTCTAAGGTGGCTAGAGTGGTCTTGATCAACTCATCCATGATTTGCCTGCTAATGTACCTCATGAGATTCTATAGTCTTAATGAATCCGTTCATCAGGAAATTGCAAAGTACCAATCCCGGTTCTTCTGGGCTGGGAAGGGCGATAAGTAGAAATACCACATGGCGTTGGTACAGCTAGCTGCTATACAAACGATTTTTAACCCCTTTCCGCGATGCCATTTTTAACCATTGCCTAGTGAGTGTGGGCCATTGGGGGTCCTTCCAACACGACCAAGAAACCATCGGGGATAGGCCCTCCGGTCACACACGCTGGGCAAAATGAGATCATGTGCGAGGGGCGAGCGATCAAATACAATTATACAGACCCAATCGGTTTCGGTCGTAAGTACATGCCACACAGTCAGTCACAGACAAACGTTCCCGTTCGTATGTATATTCCACACAGTCAATCCAAGGAATACATTTCCGTTCGTATGTACACCCCACACAGTCAATCTAAGAAGTACGTTTCCGTTCGTATGTACATCCCACACAGCCCATCGAAGAAGTATGTTTCCGTTCGTATAGCCCTCGTGTGTGATAGCCCAATGCCATACAGTTTTCTTCATCAAATGGTGTGTGGTGTAGTTGAATAAAAGCAAAAGGTTAACGGAGGCAGAGCATATAGCCAGTTCACCTACATAAGAACAATATTAGGACAATATATTCATTTCCCTAATCGATCGATGCATGATCAGCCAGATTTGTCTTCTCCACCTCTACTTTCAGTTCAGTAAGAACCTGTTTTGCACTCACCAACCTGGAAAGTGCCTCCTCCTTTGCCAACACCATCTTAGCAAAGTCTAATTTAAAACATCTGAGCTCATTCTCCATCTTGCTCTTTTTTTGCCACATCTTGAAATATTCTTCAGTGTTGAGAACACTTTCTCTAAGCCTATCTTTGTTCTCTTCCTCATACGTGATCCAAAGCTTTGCTAGGCACATCTTCAAAGACTGTGGCCACTCTTGATCAACCCACTCCAAGTAAGAACACTTCCATTCATCCTATAATATTTAAAACTAAATCAGTAACGATTGTAGGGGAATGGGTTTCTAGCAACATAGAAAATAACCAAATACATATTTTGAAAAACTGAAGAAACAGGTTAATCATGACATATCTTCTCAAAAAGATCAATGTGCAAATAAATTAATTGCTACTGAGACAACAACCAAATTCTGAAACATTGAAGCTATAATTAACTGTAACAACGCTACAAGTTCTTAGTCTTGTACTATAAATAACAAATTGAACATTCACTACACCACGCACTAGATTTCCCTATTGATGTGTGTTGGGAAAAGACAATTTTACCAATAGACTGTTGGCCGAAAAAACTTCTATCTAACTGTTAATCGGTAATACTGATGTATAGTGTCCAACTAACGGTAGGCCATACTTCAATGTTTCACGTTGGACTATGGGTCGGGGAAGCCCGTATCTCGATCAGACTGTTGGTTGGCGATTAATGCCGACCGACTGTTCATTACCAATTGGGTCGGCCCGCATTTGCGCGCGCATGGGCCAAAAACTTAGCGCCAAGCCTCCTTCCTATTTTTTCCATTCGGCCTTCAACATGTGCCATGACCAAATCCAAATCCCCCAAACCTAAATCCTCTCACGCACTCCCTCCGTCGCCGCCCGCTAGCTAGCAGCCCGCACGCCGCCGACCACCCACGTCTCCAGCATGCCGTCACCTGTCTCCTTCATCCTCCTGCACCCCCACTGCTTAGGCCCCCCTACCTCGTGCGCTGGAGTTCGGGGAGAGGCCGAGGCGCGGTGGTGGACGTCGCCATCCCTCTGAGATCTGGGGCTGAGAGAGGGAGGTAGAGGTGGGTCACCTACGAGAGAGCACTCGCACCCTCGCTCGTCAGTCGTCACCCAGGGGCCGCCACCACCACCGCCACGCCATGGGCTTCCTCCGATCTGCGCTCGCCGGTTCATCTGAAGAAGGATCTGGCCGTTGACTGCTGGTGCTTCCCCTCCCCGGGCGGTGATTGTTCTTTTCACTCTCCTCTCCCTCTCCACCCATCCCCAATCTGTGCTGGCGTTAGTTGATTTATTTGCTTTTCCCTTTTCCGTTCAGATCTACCATTACTTGGGATAGTACTTCTATCCAGCAAGCAGCGTTTTGGATGTGAGCTCCAGCTCAAGCAGAGCACAAAAAACAGGGGCTCTATCTGCTAATGGGGTAGCCGGCAACGCAGTCTAAGAGCTAAATCTCATGTGATTTCTGGATATGAGAACTTGAGAAGAACTAGCTTGATGCTATTATTGAAAAAAAAATCTATGCTACAGGTATTCCTTTCAGTGGTGTTGAAGGAAACCTTAATAGCTACTATTTTTATGAACTGGTTGTGATAGATTTGTGAACTTTAGAGCTTGTGAGTTGTAATTTGTGATGTTAGAACCTTTGCCAGACTATCAAATTATGCTATGTGTGCCTGAAGGTCAATACAAGGGTATTCACCATATGAAAATTCATTACTTTATATATAGAAAAACGTATCCACATATCTGTGCTTTGAGACGAGGGACAACCCTGAGAACTAGCTTCAGGTTCCACAAAAAGTCCAAATAATCATACTAATGTTTCAGAATTTTATTTAAGCATTGTAGAATTTTGGCAAACATAGGACTATATTAAACTTAGTTCAGTTTTTCTGGAATGAAGATAAAGTACATATCTAGCAGTTTGTATTTATACAGTCATGCTTCTATAGATTTTACAGTTTTATTTTCTCTTTAAATTTTCTTCAGTAGTTCTGTAACTTCCAGAATAGTTCATGTATCCCATATTTTCCCAGGATTCTTCTTTGCATCCCATACACTTAGAAGGAGTGGAGGCTGCCGCAGCGGTGCTGGACTCGAAGCCCAAGCCATCAGACGCCGCCGACAGGTTGCACCTCTTCGCGGAAATCACCACAACTGTGATGTCTCTATAGAAAATCAGTATATTCTTGGTTCATATCCTATCTAAAACTTGGAATGTTGATTGTTAGGAACAACTTGACTTTCACAGTAGCCTGCATATTCTTCTGCTCACAAACAGGGCAAAACATGCACCATAAAATGCTGGGAGAACATAGATTTATTTTGCTCTTCATAGTTTTATTAGATAAGCCACATTGCAAGGAGAATATGGATTTATGTTGCTCTTCCTACTATTATTAGATAGGCCACATCCTTTTTGTTTCATTCATGCCTTTGTTGCTAACAGTATGCTTGTGTAAATTCAACATTGATGTTTAATGTTATTACATGATTTACACAAAACTGGTATTCATACTCAATGAGTCTGACAGTCTGATGTTGAACGTGCTGACAGTCTGATGCCTTCAGAATTGGCTCTCAAAACTTTCAACCAAGATTAGAGCTAGCATACAGTTTCTAGTTTATTGTCGTACTCATACTCAATGAGTCCCTACCTCGGCTTCTGGGCAAGATATTCTTTAATTTTAGGTAAGCTCTAATTTGTAAAGCATTATTGTGGCTTTTAGAAACTCCGAATCTCAGATTTATTGAGATATCGAAATCCCAGTTTGAGATTCATCGAGATAAGGAGATCTTATTCGACCATGTAATTTAAATATTATTCCAATGAGTATTGTTGATTGTCGTTTTTAACAATATTACTCAACTTATGGTCACTTCCCTTTGTTTAGTTCAGCACCATTCTTTTCTCTTATTCGTTTTGGTAAAAGAAATCTCTCAATATCCTTTTTTGCTCAGCACCAGTAAATTTCATAGAGGTGATGTAATATATAATGTCATTATTACTTTAGAAGTTGCAGAAGTGTAATGCTGACTCTACTCGAATGATGATTATCCCTACATGCATAACATATTATAAAGATATCTTCCTACGTGCCCCTTCTGTAAGGATGCATGCTGATGTGTGCGCATCGTTTCTAGCTTGTTTTGGTGCATCTTTTATCCTGCTTCAGCTGGTTAGCCTGAATCCTCTTTTCTCCTGTTTCAGTTGATTAGCAACCACTATTGTTCAGGAATTTTGAGTGGCGCACATCCTGGTCTGGCGAGCCGATGACCGGACATCATTTGTTAAGGTCTGTGCACATTCAAATCTCTAGCTGTGGATAGGAATGATGTTCATCGCGAACTGATGCAGCTTCTTAATATGCGTACTACATTAGATTGATCCTTTTGAATTAAGTTGATGTAAAATTATTTATTCAATCCAAGCTCTCTCCGCCTCTTTTCTCTTTTTTCATTGTAACTTATATATACATAGGGAGCTGACCTTCATGCACCACTCAGGCACAACATCCGGCCACTAACATCACGTCTGGGCACTAACTCACTCCAACTCACACAACTAACTCGATGCACTAAGTAATCCCTCCATGCATGAATGTCCACTTGCGCAGCTCCACTCAACGGCCACACACCTGGTCAGCGGCCATGTAGCTAACAAACAAACTAACTTGCCTATTCTCCTCTAGCTATTCCAGTCATCAAGTGCCTTGCCGCTTCACCCGGCGTGCTGCATCACATAGCACCGCGGCTTCACGCCGCCGTTGGCATCTCACCATGCTCGCCGCATCACATGGCAGCCCGGTATCTCGCCTCCTCCGTGCACTCGATTTAAGCTTTAATGACTAGATACTCCTAGACCATCTATGTTACATGCATAACGAAAGCAAACTAAGTATGTAGATACAAAATACAAAGATTAGTGCGAACAATCTCAACCGAGTATCAACGTTAGTGTTAACACATGATTATTGAATTGTCTGTATTTATCACTATTTATATTTTTGAGAATGCGATGATCCTGTATGTTGGCATTTTGGTACTGTAGTATAGTTTCTTGTAGTGTATTATAATTGAGAATTGATTAACTTTTGTAGGAAGCAAAAAGGACTACACTCACAAGGAACCATGAAGTCAACGATCCACGTCAACTAGATGTTTTAGCTTTCATTTTGTACAACTGATGTCTGATACTTGCATCTTTTGGTTGTCCTTTTGTAAACCTGATGTATGGTTTCTCGGTGGTTTTGTTTAGAACAGATTGAAGTGTATGTGCCAATTAGTTAATGGAATAAAAAATGTTTGGTGCTCCCGATTTGAGACTGACATATGGTGTTTGGGTGATTATGCTTAGAACACATGAACTATATTGATGCGGAGCATCCCTCGACCATCACCATGGACGTCACATCACCACCGCAAGGACGGAGAAGACTGATGACAAGAGCACACGCACGTGCCACCGAAACCGAGGTTGACTCCTTCCTCTTCAAACTTCATTCGGTTTCATATGAGAGTCGGGTCCTACCTCAAATGGAAACGTTGTGCATTCTTACGTACTTCGGAGAGGACCGCGAGGAAGCATGGAGGGATCACCAAGTCCACCCGAAGATTCAAGCACGCACGAAGTCTCTCGGGAAGGAGAAGATGGAAGAAGGAAACACGAAGGAGGGCACGGAGGCCCTGGACACCCCGGGTGCCCGGACACTTCGGCCCCGGGTGCCCGGCCCCTCCCTGGGAGCTGCCCAGCCGACCCCGGGTGCCCGGCCCGCCGCTGGAGGCCGCTCGGCCCAGTCCGGGTGCCCGGGCCACCAACCCCGGGTGCCTGGCCGTTCGGCCCCGGGTGCCTGGCCCTCCGCGCCTGGAGCCAGCCGCCGCCCCGAGTGCCCGGGTGGTTAACACCTGGGTGCCTGGCCCCCCTCCTTGCGCCGGTCTCTGACCGGTCCGGGTGCCTGGACCCCTTTACCCCGGGTGCCCGGACCCCTCCGAGAGTGTGTGCGTTTTCAGGGTCATTTTGGACCTTTGTATCCCCCTCTCCCTCTATTTCGTCCCTAAACTATAAGTACCTCCCACCTAGCTCATTTAGAGGATAGAAAAGTATATGACATGATTTAGTGAGCTTTGCTCCTTGTATCTCCTCTTGTGAGAGAGAGACCACTCCATTGGAGTTCAAGGCCTCCTATGGAGAAGATCCCCTAGTGGATTCAAGCCCCCATCTAGGGAAAGATCCCCATCATAGGATCATCCAGACCTCTCTCCTCATAGGATTGGGATGAACTAGTACCGTGTATCTTTCCTTTGTTGTTCTTGAATCATTGTATATTTCCTTTGTTGTTCTTGAATCATTGTGAACTCTGGTATGTTCTTGGATCTAACATATGTGTGATTGGATCTAGTCAATTTGAGTGTTTACCCTCTCTTGTGTTCTTCGTGTTCTTGGGGATTTCCCCTCCAATTCGTGAAAGATCTCCATCTAGGGTTCACCCTACAACATCTTGGTATCATGAGCCACGTTTATCACGAATTTGGAGCCCCCCCCACCGTTTGCTAGCCTTGTTTTGTGTGATTTCATCCTAATTTTGAAAATTTCCCCACCAAAAATAGCCTCAATTTTTTTTTGTGATTTGTTCGTTTGATGAGATTTTGTTGGATTTGATCCATGGATTTGCTTGGTTTCAAGTGGATCTAGCCTTCCCCCATCCATCTCCACCTTTCCCTCCACGAAATCCACCAATTTCTTCCATTTCTCCATGATTATCCACCCAAATCTGACACCCCCAGGCACCCGGACCCCCCGCGCATCTCCGTTGACCACCCCGGGTGCCCGCACCCCGAGCCCCCGGGCACCTACACCTCGTGCTGTTTGCCCCGGACCACCCCGGGTGCCCGCACCTCTTGCCCCCGGGAACCCGGACCCCCGGGCCTCTTCTCCAGCCCAACCTCGCTGACCACCCTGGGTGCTCGCACCCCCAAACCCCGGGCACCCGCACCCCCCAGAATCAGCCGCGTGCACTTTACGTTTTCACTCATAACTTTCACTCCCGAACTCCGATTTGGGTGTTCTTTGGCTCGTTGAAAAGCTAGCGACGTGCCTGAGCTTCTCATCTTGGTTTTACCACCATTTGACTCCATCAAAATTTTGGCATTTTGGCTTCTTTGCATAGGCCATCCACCATATCATCCGCCAAACCACCATAGCTTTCGACAACCTTACCCAATTTTTGCTCCTTATAGCATTTGTGGTTGCTTGAGTGGTGACTTGAGTCTCCTAAGGTGTTTCGGCTACTTAGGGACGGTCGCTTCATCATCAACCACCATCACCACTTCCGCATTGCTAACTCCGGAACCACCAAGGCATTCCGCTACCACCATTTGACATTTGCCTTTGGAGATTTTGAGTTTGCGGTTTTTACCGTTTCCTAAGGTGTTTCGGCTACTTAGGGACGGGTCTATATGATCTTGGTATCTACATCAAGAACACCGCCACTCATCATCGCCACGAGGTCGTCTTCGACATCGACCACTTCACCATTTTGACACCCTAACCGTAAGCAAGAACGGTAACCTCTATATCACCTTGGTATCGTGGTATCCCATCATTGTATATTCTTGCCATTACATTGTTAACCCATTAGCCCATTTTGCGTCAGTTGCCTATCGAGACTAGCCATTGAGTATTGCCGGCAACGTTACTTGTGCACATTAGTGATCCGTACCTTCCATTGCATACATGCCATATCATATTGGTATCATCATATCATCACTTGTGTCACAAGATTGTTCCCGCATATACAAAATTGCTATCTTGGTTTGTGCATGTCGCATAGTGCCCATATCAAAAAAAGAGAGAATAGGCTTTTAAGCAAAAAGGAAAACAGAGCAAAGAGCTTGTAAGCAAGAGCCATAGCATCGCCACATTGCATACCATACTACCATATTGATCATCTTGGATCATTGTGTGCGAAACACCGGGAACATCATACACATAGCATACTTGGGATAGAAAGTTGATACATTTTGCATCTTCTAGGTTGTACACAAGTGTCGTATCCGCCTATTGAGAAATCGTGCTAGCGTCTCTCTTGAGTTGTGCAACACGAGCGTTTTCCGTGGATTCCACATTTTGTGCTCATTCCTTGGTTGCACGAACCCATTTATCTATCCATGTGTGTGTTTCCGTGTGCCACATATTGCTATTGGTCTACTTGTTTCACTTGCGAATTTGTGAATCTTTTCCAACATTATTGACTCTTGCTAACATTTTGCATCAAATTTTTGTGCCACTATCCTCACCGAGCTCCACCATAAGCATTACTTGTGTAGGTGTGAGAATTGACAAGATCCGGTACCAATTGTGCTATTTCCTTGTTACATTATTGAGTGATCATTGATCCATCTTCAACATTGGATAAGGTACATTGGTCTAGTTCTTTCCTTTCTTCCACTTACATTTGCTCGAGTCTTGTGATGGATAGGCAAGGCATTTCATCTCTGGTCTTCCACGACAACGACAACGCAGAACAACTACATCACCAAAACGTCCATCTTCGGACTACAACGAGCAATGCAAGGCATTGAGCGACTCGCCATCGACATTCGCCAAAACGAAGCAAGGATAAGGGACTACCTCGACACCAAGTTGGCCGAACAAAGGGATCAAGTACGAGACATGGTGGACAACTACAAGTCTTCTTCCCCTTCGTCATCTTCAAGGCGGCGACGCTCAAATGGCCAATCTTCGGAACGTCATCGAGCTCAAGCACTATAACACCATCAAGATGAAGATGCTCGCGATGCGTACACCTACAAGTCCCAAAAAGCTCTACATCAAGCTACGGCCAAACTTCATGAGCACAAGAGAAGACCGCGAGACAAGCACCACCAAGACGGAGCTACGACTACTACGACCACTTCGGCATCTTCACCAAGTGTCATCAAGGCATCTTCGCCTTTGGACGTATGGCATCTTCGCCTACCTCCGACGAGTATGCCTACATCGGCCTTCCGCCACGGCGACGGTGACGAGATGATCGAGCATGGGATTTTCCCTTCGGTCATGGAGGAGAGCGACGATGTGCCATCTTCGGCCTTCATCCACGGCGACGACAATGAGATGGTTGAGCATGGGATTTTCCCTTCGACCACGGCGATGTATGATGACTTGAGTGACTTGTGCCACCATATGGAGAGTGAGTGTGACTTCACCACTAGCCCCATATATGATGAGTTGCCACAATTCCCATGTGAGGAGAGCCACAACCCCCACCCACTTGAGTGAGATGAGTGACTCCACCATATGTGACATTGAGTGCACCTATCTTGAGGGCGTGAGTGAGCCACCACCACATAGAGAGAGTGAGGAAGTTGATAGGGCTCGTGAGGCCATTTGCATTTCTAACAACTTGACCTCTACCTCTGTTGTGTCTTCTCATTTGGTGCTAGGTCCCATATATGATGATGCGCCGATCCGCGACGACTTCGTCCTTCCTATGGACAAGACGATGGCCATGGTGGAATATGATGCACCCCCCACATGGTTCCATCAAGATGAAGATGATGACCACCATTTGGTATTTTCCACCTCAACTACACCACTTGAGTGGAATGAACAAGATAATATAGGTGAAGGTGATGCTCTAGTCCCACTAGTGGACATTCTAAACATTGATTGCTTGCATGATGTTGATCCACCTATTACCATGCTTCATGCTAGTTCGACTTCCCCATGTGACGATTTATTGCCCATTTATGATGAGTTTGATGATTGCCATGTGGAGTCTATTAGTTGTGATGCCATGTTACGTAGGATTTCTTGTGATAATTCTCTTGGTCACATCATGTTTGAAAATCCGTTGACTTGTCATATGCTATGCATGCGATCAACAATATGTCATATTTGCAATCTCTTCATAGTGACTATGCATATGCCATTAAAATTAACCCAATTTGCACATATGGCATAGATGACAAGCCCATGGTTATTGGCATTTGTTTTTCATGCGATGATATTGCCATGCTTCCTTTACATGATTTGCGCAATTCATCTACTATGCCATGCCATGATCAGATTGTTCCAAATATGCATTGTTTTGGATGCTGTCAATATTCTCCATGTGATGTTTCCATTAATGCTCATGAGGAGACCCCCATAATTTCCTCATACATTTTAGGAGATTTTGATTCATCCTATCCATTGCATGATCCCACTACTTGTGTGCACAATATGCTCCCCATGAATAAACATGCTAGTGATGTGCCATATACTTGCATTCTCAATTTGTGTCCCCATAGTGTTATACACAATAATTATTCTTTCATGATGGATGACATGTTCTTATACCATGCATCAAATTTTTTTGAGCGATGATTATCTTGTGCTAACTCACACATGCACATACACATCGTGATGGATGATGTGTACATTTACCACGAACACAATTTCTTTGGTTTGTGTCTCTTTTGCGTAGGTACACATGAATACTTGTCAACCTCAAATTCCCACGAGTTGACAAAACGAGCTCTAGAGAGCAATGATGACTTGGGATCCCATGGATTTCCTTTCCCACCGCTCTCTTCGCGCAAAGACTTCGCGCATTTCTTCTACTTGGCACTCACTTGGCTATGGTTTATTGTCCATTACATATTATATGCCCATATTGCCATGTTCACTTTGCATGATATGCTCATTCCTATGCCTTTGCCATGCATTTGTGACCCATGCTTTGCATTACACATGATGATTGATTCTACTACTTGTATGTGTATTTGCAAGCTTGGTGGAGATATTGCTTATTCTTGGCATGTTTCCTTTGTGATCCATTCCTATGATGATATATTGCTTTGTAATCGTGCTTGTGATATGCCATGTGCATTGCCTATGTCTATTATTTGCTCACATGACATGATTGCCATGATTTCCTCTAGTGTGTTGCATCTTCGCTCCACTAGTTTGCACGACGTGATTTCTATGCTTTCTCATGTTGCATCCAATTCTTGGATTACTTGCTCCTATCATACGTTTGGTTGCAACAATGTCATTACTTCACATATGCCATGTACCATTGCTTGTCACATGATTGATTTGATTGCCTCACACATGATGAACAATTGCTCTTTCTATTGTGTTGAGTGCCACATGATTTTCACTACACCATATGCACTTTATGCTTGGATTGTCTTGCACTTACTCCATGTGTTTAGACATCTTCTCTTATTTGGTGTTGTGAATGACTCTTATGCCTACCATAGACCGTTCATCGAGAGTCTTATGCATGCTTTCTATGAGCTTGAGGTAGATGCTTATTCTCTTGACACACATATTTGCATCGCTACCTCCCATTTACATGCTTGTTTCCATGATGTCCTTGACTTCGCTCAATTTATGTGCTTGCATGACATGTCACAATCCATTGTCACACCATATGCTATGCTTGATGACGACACTTGTTTGGTGAATCACCTCTTGAATGCTTGGTGTTGCACTAAGACTAACCACATTCATTTTTCCAAGTGTTTGTTGTTCTTGCTCCTTTTGAAGGAATCACAAGACGGTGCGACATTGGAGAGTGCCCATTTCGAGCTTGGAGATGATGAGTCCTTGGTGACGCACTCTCTTTCTCATGGTGATGATGATCACGATCCATGGACGGATCTCTCCCAAGGGGGGGGGCATGATGCGGAGCATCCCTCGACCATCACCATGGACGTCACACCACCACCGCAAGGACGGAGAAGACCGATGACAAGAGCACACGCACGTGCCACCGTAACCGAGGTTGACTCCTTCCTCTTCAAACTTCATTCGGTTTCATATGAGAGTCGGGTCCTACCTCAAATGGAAACGTTGTGCATTCTTAGGTACTTCGGAGAGGACCGCGAGGAAGCATGGAGGGATCACCAAGTCCACCCGAAGATTCAAGCACGCATGAAGTCTCTCGGGAAGAAGATGGAAGAAGGAAACATGAGAAGGAGGACGCGGAGGCCCTGGACACCCCGGGTGCCCGGACACTTCGGCCCCGGGTGCCCGGCCCCTCCCTGGGAGGTGCCCGGCCCGCCGCTGGAGGCCGCTCGGCCCAGTCCGGGTGCTCGGGCCACCAACCCCGGGTGCCCGGCCCCCATGAGCCGCCCGCCTGGCCGCCCCGGGTGCCCGGCCCTCCGCGCCTGGAGCCAGCCGCCGCCCCGGGTGCCCGGGTGGTTAACACTTGGGTGCCCGGCCCCCCCTCCTTGCGCCGGCTTCTGACCGGTCCGGGTGCCCGGACCCCTTTACCCCGGGTGCCCGGACCCCTCCGAGAGTGTGTGCGTTTTCAGGGTCATTTTGGACCTTTGTATCCCCCTCTCCCTCTATTTCGTCCCTAGACTATAAGTACCTCCCACCTAGCTCATTTAGAGGATAGAAAAGTATATGACATGATTTGGTGAGCTTTGCTCCTTGTATCTCCTCTTGTGAGAGAGAGACCACTCCATTGGAGTTCAGGACCTCCTATGGAGTAGATCGCCTAGTGGATTCAAGCCCCCATCTAGGGAAAGATCCCCATCATAGGATCATCAAGACCTCTCTCCTCATAGGATTGGGATGAACTAGTACCGTGTATCTTTCCTTTGTTGTTCTTGAATCATTGTGAACTCTTGTATGTTCTTGGATCTAGCATATGTGTGACTGGATCTAGTCAATTTGAGTGTTTTCCCTCTCTTGTGTTCTTCGTGTTCTTGGGGATTTCCCCTCCAATTCGTGAAAGATCTCCATCCAGGGTTCCACCCTACAACATATATGTATGTGACAATCAGTACCATATGTTAATTAAAGTTGTGGTTGGCTAAAAAAATGTTAATGAACTGTTGTTCGACAAAAGAAAACCCCATCTGATTGTTGGTCGGCAAAACAAACGCCGTCTGATAGTCAGTTGGGAAAGCCTAATGCTAGGCCCAACATAATGTTGGTTGGAAAAGAATACCCTGTCCAATAGTCAGTCAGGAAAGGCCCGCTGCTGCCCTAACAGATTGTTGGTCGGGAAAGGCCCTTGCTAGGCCCAACAGGCTGTCGGTCGGGAAAGATATCCCATAGCCATCAAGCAATCGGTCGGGAAAGATATTCCATAGCCGTCAAGCAGTCGGTCGGGAAAGCTATGTCGGTCGGGAAAGGGTTTTCCCGTGTGGACTTTCCCCAACAGACAAGGTTGGTCAGTCGGCAATAGTTTTTCCTGACCGACTATCTGTTGGAAGAAGTTGTTTTCCCCACCAACCTCGTTGTTGGGCATGTAGTGTTGTCGTGTAGTGATTTTATGAGGAAGCTAATTGTAACTCCAACAGCATAGCGACAGTGTTTGGATGACATCAAATTGATACTAGCAAGTGTGTACATGCACAAATTTAGTAACATATAACTAATTGCACTAAGGTCGTCCACTATGTATGCCAAAATCGGTGTCAAGACAACTGTTGCTACATTTGGCACCGGTGCCCTGCACTGGCGAGCCGATGCAGAGGAAAAAATTAGGGACCCGGACTCCGAAGCACCTAGTTGCTCCGATGCCCAGTTCCTTCGTGCCATAAAGATTTAGTATTTTACGGCTTGGCTGCTCGGATGCGTGGACCAAAGTTGGCTGCACAAACTGCTAAAGCAGTGCCAAATAATTTTCTAATGGCACCGCTAATGAGATAGCAACATTTTTAGATACTAGGTACAAACTGTGACATTGTCTTAACATCCAGAATAACACAGCACAGTGATAGTGTCTGAATCACATCTAACAAATGATTTGTAACAAAGAAAGTGGGGCTAACCTTCACTGCATATGCCAGAAACTTCCACCCACTATCCACATATTCAAACGCAACTAGCTTAACGCATGGAGATTGATGGTGACAATGAGCAGACAGATCTTTAGCCACTGTCGGGGCTCAGGAGCGACACCTATGGGATCACAGGGAATCCCTACTACGGTTGGCAGGGCGTGGGGCTGCGCAACGAGAGGGTTGAGAAGATCAACACGGGGGGATTTTTACCCAGGTTCAGACCACAAACGATGCGTAAAACCCTAGTCCTGCTTTGTGTGTATTTAGTGTTCTTGAGCTCTTGAACTAGCTGCGGTGCATGCCCAGTCCAAAAAGTCCGAATCCTCCCTCGGTATGCCTCGGGCCTCCTTTTATATGTCAAAGGGGTTGCCACAGTGGCACACAGGAGGTGGAAAGTGTGTACAGTGTACAAGTTTATCTCCTGACATCATAGGACAAACGCATTTAATGCGCCGCCTATGTGTCCTCTTGCTTTATCGGGGACGGCAAAGAAGCTCGTCCCGTCTATCACCACCTCGCCTTGCTTTGACGCGCGTCCAAGGTGACGAGGCATGCAGCGCCACGCTAGGTGGCTGGATGCTGAGCTGGTGCGGTGGCAGGGTCTTCACGAAGATCTGCATGCCACCACGCAGGTGCTTGGCTAGTTGGCCCAGAAGCTGCATATTGCCACGCAGGCGCTCGCCTAGTTGGCGGGCTGGCCACCACGTCGGAACGGGTGCGGGGCAGCGAAACTCTGGCAAGTGCGGGCCTGGCCTCGGCCCCGCAGATGTCCCCAGCAAGGGCCTTGCCGGGGTCTCGTGGGCGTCCCCGGCAAGGATCTTGCCGGGGGTCTTCGTCTCCTGGTTCTCATCTAGTTTTGCACGCCTTTGGTCCATACAAAGATCTGCATGCCACTACACAAGGCACCCCTGAGTCTTGCCTTGACGCTGTCGATGGTGCCAGAGCTCTCAGGCTCAAGGGTGGTGGCCTTGCTGGTGTTGGGCAGGTTGCCCCGGCAAGACTCTTGCCGGGGCTACGTAGGCCACCCCGGCAAGGCTCTTGCCAGGGGAAGCCCATCTTGTCCCTTTGCTCTTTATGCTTCTGGCTCTAGTGCTGCCTCGGCAGCCTTGTATCTTTGCTTCCTCTGCTTTGTCAAGCGTGGCCATAGGTGCGGCTACGACTGCCCGTGCACAAGTAAAGGGGTATAGAAAGGCCCCTACTTTTATACACTGACAGGAGCCCCGGGCCTGGGCCACACATAAGCGCAGAGCATTGTTGGACCAGGCCCAAAACGGTGCGCGGGCACGCGTGGCAGAGTGTTAGCCGCATTAATCCCTTCGCCAGTAGCGCTTCCCCATGACCCGCATTGAGTGCCTGACGTGGGGGTTGTGCATGGAATGACCGCAGCATGCTTGCGTCACCCCGCGGTGAATAGTAAAGAGGCGGCCTGTGTCTTCCCCATAAAAAAAGGGAAAACTGTAGGGCTGCTGCTCATTTACTCTCCTCGCCTTCCTCAATCTTGGAGCCGCCGTTCCACGTTTCCCACCACGCCCGCCTTTTTCGCCATGTACGCCGCATGCATGGCACGGGGTAGGTGATGGATGCGTGGGATATGGGAAGGCGCGCCATGGCCGATACCCATGCGCCTTTGATTGGCGCGAGGAGGGTGGTTGATGACCTCGCTCGTTGCCAACGGCTTTAATGAGCCGGATTTGAGAGGGCTCTTTAGAGGCGTAGAGCCATTCTTCAGCCTTCCCTGCTTGGCTATAAAAAGGGGACTCAGGAGGAGGAGGAGAGGCATCTCCTCGCATCACCTCCATTCTCCATCCACCACCATGCCGAGAGGGCGCGGCCGCGGCCGTCCTTCTGCGGAGGCGACTAGATCTTCCTCTCATCAGAGAGCCACGGCGGCTAAGGAAGAGACAGACCCCCAAGGTGGAAGCATCAGACAGGGTCGCGGTCGGCGAGGCGGTCGAGGCAGAGGTGGGCGCGGAAGGGGGACACCTGCGACATCACCATCTCCACCACCATCTCCTCCCGCTTCGTTGAGCGGCCACGTCGGGGACACGATGCTGGAGTTCATCTTGCAGTTGCGCGAGCCGCCACATAGCCGCCTTCGCCTCCCCGAGGCGTTCGCGAGGGTGCTGGAGATCGACCAGCCGCCGAGGCTGAGGCTTCACATGAAGGGGCGTTGCAATGGCGACATATGGGCGAACACAAGGTTCCCCGTCCCTCATGTAATGCTCCTTCGTCGGGGTTGGAAAACCTTCGCACGCGCCCATTGCTTGATGAAGGGGCACGTTCTCCACTTCAAATTAGTGGGGAGCGACCTGCTCTCCGTTATGGTCTTCGGGCACTCGGGACACAGGTTAGGGTGCTGCGTACAGAGCTCGACCGACGGCGACGAGGAGGGGACCGGTGGGGAGGACGACGGGGACGGGTCTGACTAGACGTCGGACACCCCGTCCCTAGGCGACGCCGGCAGCAGCACCATCTGCATGATTTGCCGGGGGGGGGGGGGGGGTAGTTCTTGGCGGCGGCTCCTCGAGCCAGCTCCTTGAACTTCTCGGGGTCGTCGCTTTCGGCGGCTGGCGCTGGAAGGCCGGAGAAGACGAAGAAGGCGGGTGGCGGGCCGTCAAGGTTTGAAGGTTATCATCATGATTATATTTCCTCAATAATGTTATTGTTAGAGAATGAATGATTAAGGGTTTTGTGCTTGGTAAAGTGGTTGCCCACTATCTTTTGCTAGCCTTTTCCTGTACTAAGAGGAATCACTGCTTGTGCATCCAATCCTTGAAACAAGTTTAGGACACAAAGTGTCCACCGTACCTACATATAGATGGTATTTCACTGCCATTCCAAGTAAATTTGCAAGGCCACCTCTAAACTTTCAAATAAACTTCTATTTTGTGTGCTTGTAAAACTCATGGAGCGGTGGGGGTAGTCACTATCTTCCGTACTAAGTGTGTTTTACTTAGGTCGGGAGTTTATTCTTCTTGTTAAGTTTATGAGATAGCTTGTATAGGGATGCCTAATCCCAATAATATATTTTTGAAAAAGGCACTCCTCCAGAAAAGTTGAAAGTTGGCAGGCACCCATGGATTCAACTAGCCATGGTTTGTGTTGGTTATGGTGGAGGAGGAGTGTTGATGCATGGTAACCGCTCTTAATGTGTTTAGTATGGAAGATAATGGAAACTTTTGTTGCTAAACCTTGATAGGAAAAGTACACATCTCAAAAAAATTATCTCTGTTTTAAACAAATGAGTTATGGCGCATGTTGATCTCTGCTCCTCTCTATGTGAAGGGCCTATCTTTTTTACTTTTATTGTTGAGCCAATTCCATTTTCTTTTTCTTGCGGCACTAGGTATTGAGTATGGTCATCACTCTTAGCTTTGTATGCATTCTCATAATAGCAATTCATTGTGCATTGTATAAGTATGATGGTTATGTTCAAATTGTGGTACCTAGTCATCATATATACTTCATTGGTTGCTTTATGTTTGCAATATATTCTAAAATATTAACGAGATACTTCATTACCACTTTATTATATGTTGAACTTAATGGAATGATGTTACTTGTTTTTAGAATTATTATTGCCTATGTGATCAAAGGTTTTATATATCCTTGCATTCACACTTTAAAAATTATTCTTGTTATCATCTACCTACTCGAGGACGAGCACGGATTAAGCTTGGGGATGCTGATATGTTTCCAACGTATCTAATTTATTTGAATTATTCATGCTATATTAACATCAATTATATATGGCTTTCAGGTTTTGCTGCACTTTTATATTATTTTTCTGGACTAACCTATTATCTAGTGCCTAGTGCAAGTTGTTGTTTTCTGCATATTTTTTCTTTCATAGAAAATCAATATTTAGGAAGTTCAAAATACCCCAGTGATTTACTATGATTTTTTCTGGAATATATGTTATTTTTGGGCCAAGGAATCAACGCAAGACGGTGCCCGAGGGCCCCACACGACCAGGTGGTGTGCCTACCCCCTAGTCATGCCATGGGCCCATGTGGGGGTTGTGGATGTCAGTTAGAGCCCTTTTTTTTATCCACAAGTAAGTTATTTTTATGGAGAAAAAAATGTTGGAAATATGCCCTAGAGGCAATAATAAATGGTTATTATTATATTTCTGTGTTCATGATAATAGTCTATTATTCATGCTATAATTGTATTGTCCGGAAATCGTAATACATGTGTGAATAAATAGACCACAACCTGTCCCTAGTAAGCCTCTAGTTGACTAGCTCGTTGATCAACAGATAGTCATGGTTTCCTGACTATGGACATTGGATGTCATTGATAACGGGATCACATCATTAGGAGAATGATGTGATGGACAAGACCCAACTTAAGCATAGCATAAAAGATCGTGTAGTTTCGTTTGCTAGAGCTTTTCCAATGTCAAGTATCTTTTCCTTAGACCATGAGATCGTGCAACTCCCGGATACCGTAGGAGTGCTTTGGGTGTGCCAAACGTCACAACGTAACTGGGTGACTATAAAGGTGCATTACGGGTATCTCCGAAAGTGTCTGTTGGGTTGGCACGGATCGAGACTGGGATTTGTCACTCCGTGTGACGGAGAGGTATCTCTGGGCCCACTCGGTAATGCATCATCATAATGAGCTCAATGTGACTAAGGCGTTAGTCACGGGATCATGCATTGCGGTACGAGTAAAGAGACTTGCCGGTAACGAGATTGAACTAGGTATTGGGATACCGACGATCGAATCTCGGGCAAGTAACATACCGATTGACAAAGGGAATTGCATACGGATTGATTGAATCCTCGACACCGTGGTTCATCCGATGATATCATCGTGGAACATGTGGGAGCCAACATGGGTATCCAGATCCCGCTGTTGGTTATTGACCGGAGAGGCGTCTCGGTCATGTCTGCATGTCTCCCGAACCCGTAGGGTCTACACACTTAAGGTCCGGTGACGCTAGGGTTGTAGAGATATATGTATGCGGAAACCCGAAAGTTGTTCGGAGTCCCGGATGAGATCCCGGACGTCACGAGAGGTTCCGGAATGGTCCGGAGGTAAAGATTTATATATGGGAAGTCTTATTTTGGTTGCCGGAAAAGTTTCGCACTTTATCGGTATTGTACCGGGAGTGCCGAAAGGGGTCCGGGGGTCCACCAGCCCCGGGGGGCCACATGGGCTGTAAGGGGTGCGCCTTGGCCTATATGGGCCAAGGGCACCAGCCCCAAGAGGCCCATGCGCAAGAGATAAGAAAGAAGGGAGAGTCCTAAAGGGGGAAGGCACCTCCGAGGTGCCTTGGGGGGGAAGGACTCCCCCCTGGCCGCACCCTTCCTTGGAGGAAGGGGTAAGGCTGCGCCCCCCCCTCTCCCTTGGCCCTATATATAGTGGGGGGAAGGGAGGGCAGCAACATCTAAGCCTTGGGCGCCTCCCTCCTCCCCTGCAACACCTCTCTCTCTCTCTCTCTCTCTCTCGCAAAAGCTCGGCGAAGCCCTGCCGGAGACCCGCTACATCCACCACCACGCCGTCGTGCTGTTGGATCTCCATCAACCTCTCCTTCCCCCTTGCTGGATCAAGAAGGAGGAGACGTCGCTGCACCGTACGTGTGTTGAACGCGGAGGTGCCGTACGTTCGGCACTCGGTCATCGGTGGTTTGGATCACGGCGAGTACGACTCCGTCATCCACGTTCATTGGAACGCTTCCGCTCGCGATCTACAAGGGTATGTAGATCCACTCCTTTCCCCTCGTTGCTAGTAGACTCCATAGATGCATCTTGGTGAGCGTAGGAAAATTTTAAATTATGCTACGGTTCCCAACAAAAAAATCCCTCGAATCCCGTCCGGTCGGATTTACCGACCTCTGACTATAAAAGGAATGGTATTTGGCTAGAAAATAGTAGCAAAAACAAAGAGATATAGAGAAGAGATCCAATATCAGAGGGGCTCTCACCCCTCTGAGAGCCATGTTGGACAAGGAACAGAGGTGAGAACCTCTCCCATCTAGGGGCATGCCATGGAGGAAGAATTTGAAGGGGGGGCTCTCAACCTCTCTCTCCTGGTGGCACTGGAGTGTCGTTAGGGGAACCATCATCGTGGCGATCGTGTTGATCAACATCGCCGTCTTCAACAACATCTCCATCACCTTCCTCACCTCTTTTTTGCTACCCACTCTACGAGAACCCGCCGGAATCCCCTACTTGACATGGTGTTTTAGTGCTATGAATTATTACCCAATTATTTGTGTCATCACTATTATGTTTGAGTAGATTCTTGTTGTCCTTTGGGTGAATTGGTCAATTTCCATGTTTGGTTTGAGTTGCGTGTTGTTATGTTACTGTCCTTTGGTGCGCATCATATGAGCTCACATGCAGATCATGCCATAGGGTTAGTTGTATGTTCATTGGACTATGCATATGGGGGCAGGAGCGACAGAAACCTCGCCGGACCATATAAATTTATACATACATGATTGAAGGGGGACCAATATATCTTACTGCTATGGTTGGGTTTTACCTTAATGAACTTGTTAATAGTTGTGGATGCTTGCTAATAGTTCCAATCAGAAGTGCATAAATTCCGAGTAAGGGATGACATGCTAGTAGAGACCTCTCCCACATATAAACTTGCGAAGATGACCAGTTTAGTAACTTAGCTCATTGCCGGGACTATTCCGCACACCCTACCACCATTATTCCACGCTCGCTATTTTTATTGTATTGCATCATTACTTAGGCAGCACCTACTTTTACGTTTATGGTCTCCGTTGCCTTACAAAGCTACCTCTTTGTACCCATGTTGATTGCCTACTGTTAGGTTTATTTCTTGTTTCTAGATAAAACACATGCTCGGTTTACATAGGGTTGTATCAGTGACACATAGGAGATGGGGGAATGTTGATCTTACCTTCAGCTCCTTGTGTATCCGACACTCCATACTAACCACTTTTATCTTTGGAAAGTGCTACAACAATTCCTCACACTTGGGGATTATAACGTACCTGTCGCAGTTCGTATTGACTTGGCACATTAGGTTTGTTGATGTTTTCCCATATTTATGTTATCACAATTATTAACCATAGCTTAATTGAAAATATTTCATTATTATCAGCAATGTCAAACAAATGTTAGTTAAATACAAAAAAAATTCACACGGAGACAGAGAGGTATTCAAATTTGAATTATTCATGTGGGCAGAGGCATGATGTTGGGTGGATGCATGACATGACGTGTGTAAGGAGGAGAGTGGATATGATTTGACTCAATGTTTTATGAAAATGCAACAAATGGAATGTGTTGAAATTTCTGCACATATCTCAAGAGTTAATGGATGGCTTACATAGAATCTCCTTGGGTATTGCTTGACAGGATTATTATTTTCTATAAGTATGAAGAATTGCCGTTTTCTCTAATGATTCTTCGTAACAATTTTTGTGTTTTTTGAGTGAAAGCAATATTTTTTTCTAGTCTAGACTACCAAAGTTAACTATGAAATATGTCGATACGCTCTTGACCAAGCATGCACACACTCACTTGCACTGTGTTATTGGAGAAGTCGAGCAGCCAGAAGCCCAAAATGAAGGCAGCAGCCGCACGGTACCGAGGCCCAGTGTAATCTCTGTACAAATCTCTCGTCAACTTGGCGTTAGATTTACTAAGATTCTTTACTTTGCTACTATATGCCTGAAATTAAAGTTTTAGCTTACTTGCAATCCTCCTTCGTGTCCCCGAGTGCGTACCCGATGTCCGAGGAGAACCCAACAATTATAACCTACGGGGTCACACAGATGAGTGTTGCAACACATTAGTGATTGTTCATAACAGGTTGATGGTGTATGTCATCAAAAGAGGTGTGATTGCATGGTACTCACCGATATGGAGATGACGATGCATCCTGAGAGGATAAACGGTCTCTGCCTCCCTAGTGGCGAACCACACTTGTCACTAGAGAGACCCACACATGGTTGCACCTTCATGAACATATGATGCATGCATTAATTTGAAATATATGCTTCACAATAAACTCATAGGAAATACGCCAACCCCTGAATGAATTGGAAAAATCAAGTGGTTTGCTCAAATGATGAATGAAAGTGATGTGCACTTTACGTCACTTCTTATTCTTTTAATAAATATTCATGAAGTTGCACCATGAATTTATTGCTTTATAGACCACAGTGCAAAGTATAACAAAAAAAGAAGCACCGGGTGTGCAGATTTTCCTCTCTTAAGTTGTTAGAGAGTTATCGTATGGAAATCAAAACATAACTCCTTGTTCTACAAGATCCATTGTCATAGTTACTTACAATTAATCCAGCAATAGGACCACAGAGCCACATAACTGAAGTAAGAGCGTGAGGTATTCCCAATGTCTGTCGAAGCAACAGTAAACATATTAAACCATGTTAGTGAATCCAAGCATGCACACGCTACAATGATTTTAATCTATAAATCTAACATAGTTTCTTAGTATAACTTCAAAACAAACAATGTTTGGGCTGTATTCAATCAAAATTACATGACATATCACATACATGCGAGAGTTATAGAATGTTCGATATCTTTCCACCTCCATAAAAGATCCAAATTTGACTCTTTCCTCTTAGATATGTCTCCATGTTCAAAATCTTAGAATGAGGAACACGTTATCTCACATCTCTAGCTACCTAAATCCACTTGAGTGGCGCTTGCATGTTCCAAAGATTATTAGTATCTGGTATCTTTGTTAGTCCAACGAAAAATGTGAGATAAGCCAATTTTGCCGTGCAATAGACTCCATCCAAATCCGCATGAAATATAATTTCTAGCGTAAATCGATTGGCAATCCTCCCTTACCACCATCCAAAGCATAAGTACGAACGATGGCCTAAAAAAGAACAATATTTCAATTAGCCAGTCAGAGTCCCATGATAACTCGCTCTCATCATCCTCCATTGACCATTGTTGCCCCCCGAGCACTATTCACTTGAATTAACATGTGTCTATCACATCTTGTAAAATTGTGTCCATGGGAGGCCCCAACACTAAGCACATCCCCAGGAGCAGGTATTACTCATCGATAGTGTAGACCCATTGACATAGCTCACCTAAGTTTTCATCTCCTGGGTGAGAAAGGCACAATAGTGCATGACTGGCCTTTGGTGCCAAGCACCTTGTCCTATGTGGCCGCATCGAGGGAAACCATCTCAAGCTCCACAAGAACTATATGAGCAAGGTCCTGGGGGAGGAATCAAAGAATTGTGACTCGAAGGAGGTACTTCTCTTGAACATATCAAAGTTGCGAGAAGAAGCACTTGTTATAGCTCACCAATGAGCTATTTCACATCGCAATAGGAGCAAGTACGAAAGTGGTTTGAGGTGAGGAGAGTGACAGGTGCGGCTGGAGGGGAGGAGGGCATCGTCATGGTCAAAGGGAGTTGAGAATAGCTAGAGTGTGAGCAACTGGTGAGAACTGTGACCAGGACGGACAACTCATGTCGATCCTATGTGTTTGTAATCTATTATCCAGTCGTCCACGAATATTGTCTTGACTTCGAGCAATAAATATGTGATCCGTTGTGCGAGCTTTGAGTTGTATGAAAATATCCTAATGTCCCTAGTCATGGAGGATGCGGGGAAGGTGAAGGAAATATGCCCTAGAGGCAATAATAAAGTTATTATTTATTTCCTTATATCATGACAAATGTTTATTATTCATGCTAGAATTGTATTAACCGGAAACATAATACATGTGTGAATACATAGACAAACAGAGTGTCACTAGTATGCCTCTACTTGACTAGCTCGTTGATCAAAGATGGTTAAGTTTCCTAGCCATTGACATGGGTTGTCATTTGATTAACGGGATCACATCATTAGGAGAATGATGTGATTGACTTGACCCATTCCGATAGCTTAGCACTCGATCGTTTAGTATGTTGCTATTGCTTTCTTCATGACTTATACATGTTCCTATGACTATGAGATTATGCAACTCCCGTTTACCGGAGGAACACTTTGTGTGCTACCAAACGTCACAACGTAACTGGGTGATTATAAAGGTGCTCTACAGGTGTCTCCGAAGGTACTTGTTGGGTTGGCGTATTTTGAGATTAGGATTTGTCACTCCGATTGTCGGAGAGGTATCTCTGGGCCCTCTCGGTAATGCACATCACTTAAGCCTTGCAAGCATTGCAACTAATGAGTTTGTTGCGGGATGATGTATTACGGAACGAGTAAAGAGACTTGCCGGTAACGAGATTGAACTAGGTATTGAGATACCGACGATCGAATCTCGGGCAAGTAACATATCGATGACAAAGGGAACAACATATGTTGTTATGCGGTCTGACCGATAAAGATCTTCGTAGAATATGTGGGAGCCAATATGAGCATCCTGGTTCCGCTATTGGTTATTGACCGGAGACGTGTCTCGGTCATGTCTACATAGTTCTCGAACCCGTAGGGTCCGCACGCTTAAAGTTTCGATGACAGTTATATTATGAGTTTATATGTTTTGATGTACCAAAAGTTGTTCGGAGTCCCGGATGTGATCACGGACATGACGAGGAGTCTCGAAATGGTCGAGACATGAATATTGATATATTGGAAGCCTATGTTTGGATATCGGAAGTGTTCCGGGTGAAATCGGGATTTTACCGGAGTACCGGGAGGTTACCGGAACCCCCCGGGGGCTTAATGGGCCATAGTGGGCCTTAGTGGAAGAGAGGAGAGGCGGCCAGGGCAGGGCCGCGCACCCCTCCCCCCTAGTCCGAATAGGACAAGGAGAGGGGGGCGGCGCCCCCCTTTCCTTCCTCTCTCCCTTCTCTTTCCCCCTCCACTCCTAGTCCAACAAGGAAAAGGGAGGGAGTACTACTCCCGATGGGAGTAGGACTCCTCCTGGCGCGCCCCTCCTGGCCGGCCGCACCTCCCCCCCTTGCTCCTTTATATATGGGGGCAGGGGGCACCCTAGAGACACAACAATTGATCGTTTGATCTTTTAGCCGTGTGCGGTGCCCCCCTCCACCATAGTCCATCTCGATAATACTGTAGCGGTGCTTAGGCGAAGCCCTGCGTCGGTAGAACATCATCATTGTCACCACGCCGTCGTGCTGACGAAACTCTCCCTCAACACTCGACTGGGTCAGAGTTCGAGGGACGTCATCGGGCTGAACGTGTGCTGAACTCGGAGGTGCCGTGCGTTCGGTACTTGATCGGTCGGATCGTGAAGACGTACGACTACATCAACCGCGTTGTGCTAACGCTTTCGCTTTCGGTCTATGAGGGTACGTGGACAACACTCTCCCCTCTCGTTGCCGTGCATCACCATGATCTCGCGTGTGCGTAGGAATTTTTTTGAAATTACTATGTTCCCCAACAGTGGCATCCGAGCCAGGTTTTATGCGTTGATGTTATATGCACGAGTAGAACACAAGTGAGTTGTGGGCGATATAAGTCATACTGCTTACCAGCATGTCATACTTTGGTTCGGCGGTATTGTTGGATGAAGCGGCCCGGACCGACATTACACGTACGCTTACGCGAGACTGGTTCTTCCGACGTGCTTTGCACAGAGGTGGCTGGCGGGTGTCAGTTTCTCCAACTTTAGTTGAACCGAGTGTGGCTACGCCCGGTCCTTGCGAAGGTTAAAACAGCACCAACTTGACAAACTATCGTTGTGGTTTTGATGCGTAGGTGAGAACGGTTCTTGCTAAGCCCGTAGCAGCCACGTAAAACTTGCAACAACAAAGTAGAGGACGTCTAACTTGTTTTTGCAGGGCATGTTGTGATGTGATATGGTCAAGACATGATGCTAAATTTTATTGTATGAGATGATCATGTTTTGTAACCGAGTTATCGGCAACTGGCAGGAGCCATATGGTTGTCGCTTTATTGTATGCAATGCAATCGCCCTGTAATGCTTTACTTTATCACTAAGCGGTAGCGATAGTCGTAGAAGCATAAGATTGGCGAGACGACAACGATGCTACGATGGAGATCAAGGTGTCGCGCCGGTGACGATGGTGATCATGACGGTGCTTCGGAGATGGAGATCACAAGCACAAGATGATGATGGCCATATCATATCACTTATATTGATTGCATGTGATGTTTATCTTTTATGCATCTTATCTTGCTTTGATTGACGGTAGCATTATAAGATGATCCCTCACTAAATTATCAAAGTATAAGTGTTCTCCCTGAGTATGCACCGTTGCAAAGTTCTTCGTGCTGAGACACCACGTGATGATCGGGTGTGATAGGCTCTACGTTCAAATACAACGGGTGCAAAACAGTTGCACACGCGGAATACTCAGGTTAAGCTTGACGAGCCTAGCATATAACAGATATGGCCTCGGAACACGGAGACCGAAAGGTCGAGCGTGAATCATATAGTAGATATGATCAACATAGTGATGTTCACCGTTGAAACTACTCCATCTCACGTGATGATCGGACATGGTTTAGTTGATATGGATCACGTGATCACTTAGAGGATTAGAGGGATGTCTATCTAAGTGGGAGTTCTTAAGTAATATGATTAATTGAACTTAAATTTATCATGAACTTAGTACCTGATAGTATCTTGCTTGTCTATGTTGATTGTAGATAGATGGCCCGTGCTGTTGTTCCGTTGAATTTTAATGCGTTCCTTGAGAAAGCAAAGTTGAAAGATGATGGTAGCAATTACACGGACTGGGTCCGTAACTTGAGGATTATCCTCATTGCTGCACAGAAGAATTACGTCCTGGAAGCACCGCTGGGTGCCAGACCTGCTGCAGGAGCAACACCAGATGTTATGAACGTCTGGCAGAGCAAAGCTGATGACTACTCGATAGTTCAGTGTGCCATGCTTTACGGCTTAGAACCGGGTCTTCAACGACGTTTTGAACGTCATGGAGCATATGAGATGTTCCAGGAGTTGAAGTTAATATTTCAAGCAAATGCCCGGATTGAGAGATATGAAGTCTCCAATAAGTTCTACAGCTGCAAGATGGAAGAGAATAGTTCTGTCAGTGAGCATATACTCAAAATGTCTGGGTATAACAATCACTTGATTCAACTGGGAGTTAATCTTCCGGATGATAGCGTCATTGACAGAATTCTTCAATCACTGCCACCAAGCTACAAGAGCTTCGTGATGAACTATAACATGCAAGGGATGGATAAGACGATTCCCGAGCTCTTCGCAATGCTAAAGGCTGCGGAGGTAGAAATCAAAAAGGAGCATCAAGTGTTGATGGTCAATAAGACCACCAGTTTCAAGAAAAAGGGCAAAGGGAAGAAGAAGGGGAACTTCAAGAAGAACAGCAAGCAAGTTGCTGTTCAGGAGAAGAAACCCAAGTCTGGACCTAAGCCTGAGACTGAGTGCTTCTACTGCAAGCAGACTGGTCACTGGAAGCGGAACTGCCCCAAGTATTTGGCGGATAAGAAGGATGGCAAGGTGAACAAAGGTATATGTGATATACATGTTATTGATGTGTACCTTACTAATGCTCGCAGTAGCACCTGGGTATTTGATACTGGTTCTGTTGCTAATATTTGCAACTCGAAGCAGGGGCTACGGATTAAGCGAAGATTGGCTAAGGACGAGGTGACGATGCGCGTGGGAAATGGTTCCAAAGTCGATGTGATCGCGGTCGGCACGCTACCTCTACATCTACCTTCGGGATTAGTTTTAGACCTAAATAATTGTTATTTGGTGCCAGCGTTAAGCATGAACATTATATCTGGATCTTGTTTGATGCGAGACGGTTATTCATTTAAATCAGAGAATAATGGTTGTTCTATTTATATGAGTAATATCTTTTATGGTCATGCACCCTTGAAGAGTGGTCTATTTTTGTTGAATCTCGATAGTGGTGATACACATATTCATAGTATTGAAGCCAAAAGATGCAGAGTTGATAATGATAGTGCAACTTATTTGTGGCACTGCCGTTTAGGTCATATCGGTGTAAAGCGCATGAAGAAACTCCATACTGATGGACTTTTGGAACCACTTGATTATGAATCACTTGGTACTTGCGAACCGTGCCTCATGGGCAAGATGACTAAAACGCCGTTCTCCGGAACTATGGAGAGAGCAACAGATTTGTTGGAAATCATACATACAGATGTATGTGGTCCGATGAATGTTGAGGCTCGTGGCGGATATCGTTATTTTCTCACCTTCACAGATGATTTAAGCAGATATGGGTATATCTACTTAATGAAACATAAGTCTGAAACATTTGAAAAGTTCAAAGAATTTCAGAGTGAAGTTGAAAATCATCGTAACAAGAAAATAAAGTTTCTACGATCTGATCGTGGAGGAGAATATTTGAGTTATGAGTTTGGTCTTCATTTGAAACAATGCGGAATAGTTTCGCAACTCATGCCACCCGGAACACCACAGCGTAATGGTGTGTCCGAACGTCATAATCGTACTTTACTAGATATGGTGCGATCTATGATGTCTCTTACTGATTTACCACTATCATTTTGGGGTTATGCTTTAGAGACGGCCGCATTCACGTTAAATAGGGCACCATCAAAATCCGTTGAGACGACGCCTTATGAACTGTGGTTTTGGCAAGAAACCAAAGTCGTCGTTTCTTAAAGTTTGGGGCTGCGATGCTTATGTGAAAAAGCTTCAAACTGATAAGCTCGAACCCAAATCGGAGAAATGTGTCTTCAGAGGATACCCAAAGGAGACTGTTGGG
This sequence comes from Triticum aestivum, assembly GCF_018294505.1. Taxonomy (NCBI): domain Eukaryota; kingdom Viridiplantae; phylum Streptophyta; class Magnoliopsida; order Poales; family Poaceae; genus Triticum; species Triticum aestivum. Next base: position 183,069,588 of record NC_057796.1, read on the forward strand.
TACACCTTCTATCACAGATCCGAAGGCAAGACTTTTGTTGCTAAATTCAGAATTTTTCTGGGGAAGGAGTTTCTCTCGAAAGAAGTGAGTGGGAGGAAAGTAGAACTTGATGACGTAATTGTACCTGCTCCCTTATTGGAAAGTAGTTCATCGCAGAAACCAGTTTCTGCGATGCCTATACCAATTAGTGAGGAAGTTAATGATGATGATCATGGAACTTCAGATCAAGTTATTACTGAACCTCGTAGGTCAACCAGAGTAAGATCCGCACCAGAGTGGTATGGTAATCCTCTTCTGGAGGTTATGTTACTAGACCATGACGAACCTACGAACTATGAAGAAGCGATGGTGAGCCCAGATTCCGCAAAATGGCTTGAGGCCATGAAATCTGAGATGGGAGCCATGTATGAGAACAAAGTGTGGACTTTGGTTGACTTGCCCGATGATCGGCAAGCAATTGAGAATAAATGGATCTTCAAGAAGAAGACAGACACTGACGGTAATGTTACTGTCTATAAAGCTCGACTTGTTGCAAAAGGTTTTCGACAAGTTCAAGGGATTGACTACGATGAGACCTTCTCACCCGTAGCGATGCTTAAGTCTGTCCGAATCATGTTAGCAATTGCCGCATTTTATGATTATGAAATTTGGCAAATGGATGTCAAAACTGCATTCCTGAATGGATTTCTGGAAGAAGAGTTGTATATGATGCAACCGGAAGGTTTTGTCGATCCAAAGGGAGCTAACAAAGTGTGCAAGCTCCAACGATCCATTTATGGACTGGTGCAAGCCTCTCGGAGTTGGAATAAACGCTTTGATAGTGTAATCAAAGCATTTGGTTTTGTACTGACTTTTGGAGAAGCCTGTATTTACAAGAAAGTGAGTGGGAGCTCTGTAGCATTTCTGATATTATATGTGGATGACATATTGCTGATTGGAAATGATATAGAATTTCTGGATAGCATAAAGGGATACTTGAATAAGACTTTTTCAATGAAAGACCTCGGTGAAGCTGCGTATATATTGGGCATCAAGATCTATAGAGATAGATCAAGACGCTTAATTGGACTTTCACAAAGCACATACCTTGACAAAGTTTTGAAGAAGTTCAAAATGGATCAAGCAAAGAAAGGGTTCTTGCTTGTGTTACAAGGTGTGAAGTTGAGTAAGACTCAATGCCCGACCACTGCAGAAGATAGAGAGAAGATGAAAGATGTTCCCTATGCTTCAGCCATAGGCTCTATCATGTATGCAATGCTGTGTACCAGACCTGATGTGTGCCTTGCTATAAGTCTAGCAGGGAGGTACCAAAGTAATCCAGGAGTGGATCATTGGACAGCGGTCAAGAACATCCTGAAATACCTGAAAAGGACTAAGGGTATGTTTCTCGTTTATGGAGGTTTCAAAGAGCTCATCGTAAATGGTTACGTTGATGCAAGCTTTGACACTGATCCGGACGATTCTAAATCGCAAACCGGATACGTGTTTACATTGAACGGTGGAGCTGTCAGTTGGTGCAGTTCTAAACAAAGCGTCATTGCGGGATCTACGTGTGAAGCGGAATACATAGCTGTTTCGGAAGCAGCAAATGAAGGAGTCTGGATGAAGGAGTTCATATCCGATCTAGGTGTCATACCTAGTGCATCGGGTCCAATGAAAATCTTTTGTGACAATACTGGTGCAATTGCCTTGGCGAAGGAATCCAGATTTCACAAGAGAACCAAGCACATCAAGAGACGCTTCAATTCCATCCGGGATTTAGTCCAGGTGGGAGACATAGAAATTTGCAAGATACATACGGATCTGAATGTTGCAGACCCGTTGACTAAGCCTCTTCCACGAGCAAAACATGATCAGCACCAAGGCTCCATGGGTGTTAGAATCATTACTGTGTAATCTAGATTATTGACTCTAGTGCAAGTGGGAGACTGAAGGAAATATGCCCTAGAGGCAATAATAAAGTTATTATTTATTTCCTTATATCATGATAAATGTTTATTATTCATGCTAGAATTGTATTAACCGGAAACATAATACATGTGTGAATACATAGACAAACAGAGTGTCACTAGTATGCCTCTACTTGACTAGCTCGTTGATCAAAGATGGTTAAGTTTCCTAGCCATTGACATGGGTTGTCATTTGATTAACGGGATCATCATTAGGAGAATGATGTGATTGACTTGACCCATTCCGTTAGCTTAGCACTCGATCGTTTAGTATGTTGCTATTGCTTTCTTCATGACTTATACATGTTCCTATGACTATGAGTTATGCAACTCCCGTTTACCGGAGGAACACTTTGTGTGCTACCAAACGTCACAACGTAACTGGGTGATTTTAAAGGTGCTCTACAGGTGTCTCCGAAGGTACTTGTTGGGTTGGCATATTTCGAGATTAGGATTTGTCACTCCGATTGTTGGAGAGGTATCTCTGGGCCCTCTCGGTAATGCACATCACTTAAGCCTTGCAAGCATTACAACTAATGAGTTTGTTGCGGGATGATGTATTACGGAACGAGTAAAGAGACTTGCCGGTAACGAGATTGAACTAGGTATTGAGATACCGACGATCGAATCTCGGGCAAGTAACATACCGATGACAAAGGGAACAACGTATGTTGTTATGCGGTCTGACCGATAAAGATCTTCGTAGAATATGTGGGAGCCAATATGAGCATCCTGGTTCTGCTATTGGTTATTGACCGGAGACGTGTCTCGGTCATGTCTACATAGTTCTCGAACCCGTAGGGTCCGCACCCTTATAGTTTCAATGACAGTTATATTATGAGTTTATATGTTTTGATGTACCGAAGGTTGTTCGGAGTCCTGGATGTGATCACGAACATGACGAGGAGTCTCGAAATGGTCGAGACATGAAGATTGATATATTGGAAGCCTATGTTTGGATATCGGAAGTGTTCCGGGTGAAATCGGGATTTTACCGGAGTACCGGGAGGTTACCGGAACCCCCCGGGGGCTTAATGGGCCATAGTGGGCCTTAGTGGAAGAGAGGAGAGGCGGCCAGGGCAGGGCCGCGCGCCCCTCGCCCCTAGTCCGAATAGGACAAGGAAAGGGGGGCGGCGCCCCCCTTTCCTTCCTCTCTCCCTCCTCTTTCCCCCTCCACTCCTAGTCCAACAAGGAAAAGGGAGGGAGTCCTACTCCCGGTGGGAGTAGGACTCCTCCTGGCACACCCCTCCTGGCTGGCCGCACCTCTCCCCCTTGCTCCTTTATATACGGGGGCAGGGGGCACCCTAGAGACACAACAATTGATCGTTTGATGTTTTAGCCATGTGCGGGGTCCCCCTCCACCTTAGTCCACCTCGATAATACTGTGGCGGTGCTTAGGCGAAGCCCTGCGTCGGTAGAACATCATCATCGTCACCACGCCGTCGTGCTGACGAAACTCTTGTTGGAAATATGCCCTAGAGGCAATAATAAATGGTTATTATTATATTTCTGTGTTCATGATAATAGTCTATTATTCATGCTATAATTGTATTGTCCGGAAATCGTAATACATGTGTGAATACATAGACCACAACCTGTCCCTAGTAAGCCTCTAGTTGACTAGCTCGTTGATCAACAGATAGTCATGGTTTCCTGACTATGGACATAGGATGTCACTGATAACGGGATCACATCATTAGGAGAATGATGTGATGGACAAGACCCAACTTAAGCATAGCATAAAAGATCGTGTAGTTTCGTTTGCTAGAGCTTTTCCAATGTCAAGTATCTTTTCCTTAGACCATGAGATCGTGCAACTCCCGGATACCGTAGGAGTGCTTTGGGTGTGCCAAACGTCACAACGTAACTGGGTGACTATAAAGGTGCATTACGGGTATCTCCGAAAGTGTCTGTTGGGTTGGCACGGATCGAGACTGGGATTTGTCACTCCGTGTGACGGAGAGGTATCTCTGGGCCCACTCGGTAATGCATCATCATAATGAGCTCAATGTGACTAAGGCGTTGGTCACGGGATCATGCATTGCGGTACGAGTAAAGAGACTTGCCGGTAACGAGATTGAACAAGGTATTGGGATACCGACGATCGAATCTCGGGCAAGTAACATACCGATTGACAAAGGGAATTGCATACGGATTGATTGAATCCTCGACACCGTGGTTCACCCGATGATATCATCGTGGAACATGTGGGAGCCAACATGGGTATCCAGATCCCGCTGTTGGTTATTGACCGGAGAGGCGTCTCGGTCATGTCTGCATGTCTCCCGAACCCGTAGGGTCTACACACTTAAGGTCCGGTGACGCTAGGGTTGTAGAGATATATGTATGCGGAAACCCGAAAGTTGTTCGGAGTCCCGGATGAGATCCCGGACGTCACGAGAGGTTCCGGAATGGTCCGGAGGTGAAGAATTATATATAGGAAGTCCAGTTTTGGCCACCGGGAAAGTTTCGGGGGTTATCGGTATTGTACCGGGACCACCGGAAGGGTCCCGGGGGTCCACCGGGTGGGGCCACCTGTCCCGGAGGGCCCCGTGGGCTGAAAGTGGAGGGGAACCAGCCCCTAGTGGGCTGGGGCGCCTCCTTGGGCCTCCCCCCATGCGCCTAGGGTTGGGAACCCTAGGGGGGGGAGTTCCCCCTTGCCTTGGGGGGCAAGGCAACCCCTTCCCCCCTTGGCCGCCGCCCCCCCCTTGGAGATCCCATCTCCTAGGGCTGCGCACCCCCCTTGGGGGCCTATATAAAGGGGGGGAGGGAGGGCAGCACACTACAGCCTTTGGCGCCTCCCTCCTCCCCTGCAACACCTCTCTCTCTCGCGCAGAAGCTCGGCGAAGCCCTGCCGGAGAGCCGCTACATCCACCACCACGCCGTCGTGCTGTTGGATCTCCATCAACCTCTCCTCCCCCCTTGCTGGATCAAGAAAGGAGGAGACGTCGCTGCACCGTACGTGTGTTGAACGCGGAGGTGCCGTACGTTCGGCACTCGGTCATCGGTGATTTGGATCACGGCGAGTACGACTCCGTCATCCACGTTCATTGGAACGCTTCCGCTCGCGATCTACAACGGTATGTAGATGCACTCCCTTCCCCTCGTTGCTAGTAGACTCCATAGATGCATCTTGGTGAGCGTAGGAAAATTTTAAAATTATGCTACGATTCCCAACAGTGGCATCATGAGCCAGGCCTATGCGTAGTTACTATGCACGAGTAGAACACAAAGAAGTTGTGGGCGTTGATGTTGCCAATTCTTCTTGCCGCTACTAGTCGTTTCTTGTTTCGGCGGCATTGTAGGATGAAGCGGCCCGGACCGACCTTACACGTACGCTTACGTGAGACAGGTTCCACCGACTGACATGCACTAGTTGCATAAGGTGGCTAGCGGGTGTCTGTCTCTCCTACTTTAGTCGGAACGGATTCGATGAAAAGGGTCCTTATGAAGGGTAAATAGAAATTGGCAAATCACGTTGTGGTCATACGTAGGTAAGAAACGTTCTTGCTAGAAACCTACAAACCACGTAAAAACTTGCAACAACAATTAGAGGACGTCTAACTTGTTTTTGCAGCAAGTGATATATGTGATATGATATGGCCAGAAGATGTGATGAATGATATATGTGATGTATGAGATTGATCATATTCTTGTAATAGGAATCACGACTTGCATGTCGATGAGTATGACAACCGGCAGGAGCCATAGGAGTTGTCTTTATTATTTTGCATGACCTGCGTGTCATTGAATAACGCCATGTAATTTACTTTACTTTGTTGCTAAACGCGTTAGCCATAGAAGTAGAAGTAATCGTTGGCGTGACGACTTCATGAAGACACAATGATGGAGATCATGATGATGGAGATCATGGTGTCATGCCGGTGACGAAGATGATCATGGTGCCCCGAAGATGGAGATCAAAGGAGCATGATGATATTGGCCATATCATGTCACTATTTGATTGCATGTGATGTTTATCATGTTTTTGCATCTTATTTGCTTAGAACGACGGTAGCAAGTAGGATGATCCCTTATAATAATTTCAAGAAAGTGTTCACCCTAACTGTGCACCGTTGCGAAGGTTCGTCGTTTCGAAGCACCACGTGATGATCGGGTGTGATAGATTCTTACGTTCGAATACAACGGGTGTTGACGAGCCTAGCATGTACAGACATGGCCTCGGAACACACGCAATACACTTAGGTTGACTTGACGAGCCTAGCATGTACAGACATGGCCTCGGAACACGGAGGACCGAAAGGTCGAGCATGAGTCGTATAGAAGATACGATCAACATGGAGATGTTCACCGATCTTGACTAGTCCGTCTCACGTGATGATCGGACACGGCCTAGTTGAGCTCGGATCATGTTTCACTTAGATGACTAGAGGGATGTCTGTCTGAGTGGGAGTTCATTAAATAATTTGATTATATGAACTTAATTATCATGAACTTAGTCTAAAATCTTTACACTATGTATTGTAGATCAAATGGCCCACGTTGTCCTCAATTTCAACGCGTTCCTAGAGAAAACCAAGCTGAAAGATGATGGCAGCAACTATACGGACTGGGTCCGGAACCTGAGGCTCATCCTCATAGTTGCCAAGAAAGATTATGTCTTAGAAGCACCGCTAGGTGAAGCACCAATCCCTGAGAACCAAGACGTTATGAACGCTTGGCAGCAGCGTGCTGATGATTACTCCCTCGTTCAGTGCGGCATGCTTTACAGCTTAGAACCGGGTCTCCAAAAGCGTTTTGAGAAACATGGAGCATATGAGATGTTCGAGGAGCTGAAACTGGTTTTTCAAGCTCATGCCCGGGTCGAGAGATATGATGTCTCCGACAAGTTCTTCAGCTGTAAAATGGAGGAGAACAGTTCTGTTAGTGAGCACATACTCAGAATGTCTGGGTTGCACAACCGCTTGTCTCAGCTGGGAGTTAATCTCCCGGATGACGCGGTCATTGACAGAATCCTCCAGTCGCTTCCACCAAGCTACAAGAGCTTTGTGATGAACTACAATATGCAGGGGATGGAAAAGACCATTCCCGAGGTATATTCAATGCTAAAATCAGCGGAAGGGGAGATCAGAAAAGAACATCAAGTGTTGATGGTGAATAAAACCACTAAGTTCAAGAAGGGCAAGGGTAAGAAGAACTTCAAGAAGGACGGCAAGGGAGTTGCCGCGCCCGGTAAACCAGTTACCGGGAAGAAGTCAAAGAATGGACCCAAGCCCGAGACTGAGTGCTTTTATTGCAAGGGAAGTGGTCACTGGAAGCGGAACTGCCCCAAATATTTAGCGGACAAGAAGAAGGCCGGCAACACCCAAGGTATATGTGATATACAAGTAATTGATGTGTACCTTACCAGTACTCGTAGTAGCTCCTGGGTATTTGATACCGGTGCGGTTGCTCATATTTGTAACTCAAATCAGGAACTACGGAATAAACGGAGACTGGCAAAAGACGAGGTGACGATGCGCGTCGGGAATGGTTCCAAGGTCGATGTGATCGCCGTCGGCACGCTACCTCTGCATCTACCCACGGGATTAGTTATAAACCTCAATAATTGTTATTTAGTGCCAGCTTTGAGCATGAACATTGTATCTGGATCTCGTTTAATTCGAGATGGCTACTCATTTAAATCTGAGAATAATGGTTGTTCTATTTATTTGAGAGATATGTTTTATGGTCATGCCCCGCTGGTCAATGGTTTATTTTTGATGAATCTCGAACGTGATGTTACACATGTTCATAGTGTGAATACCAAAAGATGTAAAGTTGATAACGATAGTCCCACATACTTGTGGCACTGCCGCCTTGGTCACATTGGTGTCAAGCGCATGAAGAAGCTCCATGCAGATGGACTTTTGGAGTCTCTTGATTACGAATCATTTGACACGTGCGAACCATGCCTCATGGGTAAGATGACCAAGACTCCGTTCTCCGGAACAATGGAGCGAGCAACCAACTTATTGGAAATCATACATACCGATGTGTGCGGTCCAATGAGTGTTGAGGCTCGCGGAGGATATCGTTATGTTCTCACTCTCACTGATGATTTAAGTAGATATGGGTATGTCTACCTAATGAAACACAAGTCTGAAACCTTTGAAAAGTTCAAGGAATTTCAGAGTGAAGTCGAGAATCAACGTGACAGGAAAATAAAATTCTTACGATCAGATCGTGGTGGAGAATATTTAAGTCACGAATTTGGTACACACTTAAGGAAATGTGGAATAGTTTCACAACTCACGCCGCCTGGAACACCTCAGAGAAATGGTGTGTCCGAACGTCGTAATCGCACTCTATTGGATATGGTGCGATCTATGATGTCTCTTACCGATTTACCGCTCTCATTTTGGGGTTATGCTTTAGAGACTGCCGCATTCACTTTAAATAGGGCACCGTCTAAATCCGTTGAGACGACACCGTATGAATTATGGTTTGGGAAGAAACCTAAGCTGTCGTTTCTAAAAGTTTGGGGATGCGATGCTTATGTCAAGAAACTTCAACCTGAAAAGCTCGAACCCAAATCGGAAAAATGCGTCTTCATAGGATACCCTAAGGAAACTATTGGGTATACCTTCTACCTCAGATCCGAAGGCAAGATCTTCGTTGCCAAGAACGGGTCCTTTCTAGAGAAGGAGTTTCTCTCGAAAGAATTGAGTGGGAGGAAAGTGGAACTTGATGAGGTGATAGTCACCCCTTCCGAACCGGAAAGTAGCGCAGCGCGGGAAAATGTTCCTGTGGTGCCTACACCGACTGGGGAGGAAGTTAATGATGATGATCATGAAGCTTCAGATCAAGTTACTGAACTTCGTAGGTCCACAAGGACACGTTCCGCACCAGAGTGGTACGGCAACCCTGTCCTGGAAATCATGTTGTTAGACAACGGTGAACCTTCGAACTATGAAGAAGCGATGGCGGGCCCGGATTCCGACAAATGGCTAGAAGCCATGAAATCCGAGATAGAATCCATGTATGAAAACAAAGTATGGACTTTGACTGACTTGCCCGATGAGCGGCGAGCCATAGAAAACAAATGGATCTTTAAGAAGAAGACGGACGCAGATGGTAATGTGACCATCTACAAAGCTCGACTTGTCGCTAAGGGTTATCGACAAGTTCAAGGGGTTGACTACGATGAGACTTTCTCACCCGTAGCGAAGCTGAAGTCCGTCCGAATCATGTTAGCAATTGCCGCATACTATGATTATGAGATATGGCAGATGGACGTCAAAACGGCATTCCTTAACGGCTTCCTTAAGGAAGAGTTGTATATGATGCAGCCGGAAGGTTTTGTCGATCCTAAGAATGCTAACAAAGTATGCAAGCTCCAGCGCTCAATCTATGGGCTGGTGCAAGCATCTCGGAGTTGGAACATTCGCTTTGATGAGATGATCAAAGCGTTTGGGTTTACACAGACTTATGGAGAAGCCTGTGTTTACAAGAAAGTGAGTGGGAGCTCTGTAGCATTTCTCATATTATATGTGGATGACATATTATTGATGGGAAATGATATAGAATTCTTGGAAAGTATAAAGGCCTATTTGAATAAGTGTTTTTCAATGAAGGACCTTGGAGAAGCTGCTTATATATTAGGCATCAAGATCTATAGAGATAGATCAAGACGCCTCATTGGTCTTTCACAGAGTACATACCTTGACAAGATATTGAAGAAGTTCAGTATGGATCAGTCCAAGAAGGGGTTCTTGCCTGTATTGCAAGGTGTGCAATTGAGCACGGCTCAATGCCCGACCACGGCAGAAGATATAGAAGAGATGAGTGTCATCCCCTATGCCTCGGCCATAGGGTCTATTATGTATGCCATGCTGTGTACCAGACCTGATGTAAACCTTGCCGTAAGTTTGGTAGGAAGGTACCAAAGTAATCCCGGCAAGGAACACTGGACAGCGGTCAAGAATATCCTGAAGTACCTGAAGAGGACTAAGGATATGTTTCTCGTTTATGGAGGTGACGAAGAGCTCGTCGTAAAGGGTTACGTCGACGCTAGCTTCGACACAGATCCGGATGACTCGAAGTCACAGACCGGATACGTGTATATTTTGAATAGAGGAGCAGTAAGCTGGTGCAGTTGCAAGCAAAGCGTCGTGGCGGGATCTACATGTGAAGCGGAATACATGGCAGCCTCGGAGGCAGCACAGGAAGCAGTCTGGATGAAGGAGTTCATTACCGACCTAGGGGTGATTCCCAATGCGTCGGGCCCGATGACTCTCTTCTGTGACAACACTGGAGCTATTGCCCTTGCGAAGGAGCCCAGGTTTCACAGGAAGACCAGGCATATCAAGCGTCGCTTCAACTCCATTCGTGAAAGTGTTCAAAATGGAGACATAGATATTTGTAAAGTACACACGGACCTGAATGTAGCAGATCCGTTGACTAAACCTCTCCCTAGGGCAAAACATGATCAACACCAGGACGCAATGGGTGTTCGATTCATCACAATGTAACTAGATTATTGACTCTAGTGCAAGTGGGAGACTGTTGGAAATATGCCCTAGAGGCAATAATAAATGGTTATTATTATATTTCTGTGTTCATGATAATAGTCTATTATTCATGCTATAATTGTATTGTCCGGAAATCGTAATACATGTGTGAATACATAGACCACAACCTGTCCCTAGTAAGCCTCTAGTTGACTAGCTCGTTGATCAACAGATAGTCATGGTTTCCTGACTATGGACATAGGATGTCATTGATAACGGGATCACATCATTAGGAGAATGATGTGATGGACAAGACCCAACTTAAGCATAGCATAAAAGATCGTGTAGTTTCGTTTGCTAGAGCTTTTCCAATGTCAAGTATCTTTTCCTTAGACCATGAGATCGTGCAACTCCCGGATACCGTAGGAGTGCTTTGGGTGTGCCAAACGTCACAACGTAACTGGGTGACTATAAAGGTGCATTACGGGTATCTCCGAAAGTGTCTGTTGGGTTGGCACGGATCGAGACTGGGATTTGTCACTCCGTGTAACGGAGAGGTATCTCTGGGCCCACTCGGTAATGCATCATCATAATGAGCTCAATGTGACTAAGGCGTTAGTCACGGGATCATGCATTGCGGTACGAGTAAAGAGACTTGCCGGTAACGAGATTGAACAAGGTATTGGGATACCGACGATCGAATCTCGGGCAAGTAACATACCGATTGACAAAGGGAATTGCATACGGATTGATTGAATCCTCGACACCGTGGTTCACCCGATGATATCATCGTGGAACATGTGGGAGCCAACATGGGTATCCAGATCCCGCTGTTGGTTATTGACCGGAGAGGCGTCTCGGTCATGTCTGCATGTCTCCCGAACCCGTAGGGTCTACACACTTAAGGTCCGGTGACGCTAGGGTTGTAGAGATATATGTATGCGGAAACCCGAAAGTTGTTCGGAGTCCCGGATGAGATCCCGGACGTCACGAGAGGTTCCGGAATGGTCCGGAGGTGAAGAATTATATATAGGAAGTCCAGTTTTGGCCACCGGGAAAGTTTCGGGGGTTATCGGTATTGTACCGGGACCACCGGAAGGGTCCCGGGGGTCCACCGGGTGGGGCCACCTGTCCCGGAGGGCCCCGTGGGCTGAAAGTGGAGGGGAACCAGCCCCTAGTGGGCTGGGGCGCCCCTTGGGCCTCCCCCCATGCGCCTAGGGTTGGGAACCCTAGGGGGGGAGTTCCCCCTTGCCTTGGGGGGCAAGGCAACCCCTTCCCCCCTTGGCCGCCGCCCCCCCCCTTGGAGATCCCATCTCCTAGGGCTGCGCACCCCCCTTGGGGGCCTATATAAAGGGGGGGGAGGGAGGGCAGCACACTACAGCCTTTGGCGCCTCCCTCCTCCCCTGCAACACCTCTCTCTCTCGCGCAGAAGCTCGGCGAAGCCCTGCCGGAGAGCCGCTACATCCACCACCACGCCGTCGTGCTGTTGGATCTCCATCAACCTCTCCTCCCCCCTTGCTGGATCAAGAAAGGAGGAGACGTCGCTGCACCGTACGTGTGTTGAACGCGGAGGTGCCGTACGTTCGGCACTCGGTCATCGGTGATTTGGATCACGGCGAGTACGACTCCGTCATCCACGTTCATTGGAACGCTTCCGCTCGCGATCTACAACGGTATGTAGATGCACTCCCTTCCCTCGTTGCTAGTAGACTCCATAGATGCATCTTGGTGAGCGTAGGAAAATTTTAAAATTATGCTACGATTCCCAACAACTCTCCCTCAACACTCGGCTGGATCGGAGTTCGAGGGACGTCATCGGGATGAACGTGTGCTGAACTCGGAGATGCCGTGCGTTCGGTACTTGATCGGTCGGATCGTGAAGACGTACGACTACATCAACCGCGTTGTGCTAACGCTTCCGCTTTCGGTCTTCGAGGGTACGTGGACAACACTCTCCCCTCTCGTTGCTATGCATCACCATGATCTTGCGTGTGCGTAGGAATTTTTTTGAAATTACTACGTTCCCCAACAGAAGGGGAGTACCACCATAGACTACTATGTCTATCAATTTATGGCTACACTCAGACAGAGTTGCAATATGTTCAAACCCAATTCACATGTCGCGCCTCATGGATGGCTATCAAGTTCTTGAAGGGATTGCTCTGTGGCGTTCTCATGGATGTAGCTTGAGTTGGGAACTTATAGCTAGAATTTACATTTTCAAGATGCGTCGAGTTGTTTATCATTTATTAGTTTCGAGCTAAATGTATATGACATGTCCTCAAAGTAAACGTTGTCTCATGATCCTTCGGAAGACGATCGACTTGATTAGGGGTTGCCAAACACTACTCCTTTACTAGGTAGTTATAAAGGTATCTTCTCGGTATGTTGTGAAGCACATTGCAAGGCATGGTCGATTAAGGCATGACCTTTCCCTTCTGAATTGGTGAGATTTATTCGGGTCCTCTTGACATATCTGATCAAGGATTGCATTACCATACGGTTAAGGTTAAGAGTTACCCTCACCATGGATTAGTTCATAGGTCGACAAGAGAGGTTGCAGCCACCCAACAAAGATGACATGCGACTGCATTGTGTTCAACAAAATATGTTGTGACTCAAGAATATTTTGTATATGACATATTGAGAGGTTCGTCAAAATGACTTCATGGAAATTAGGAACTAGCATGTCTTGCTAGAGGTCGCGGCCAGTTATTAGATTAGTTCTAGTTGGCCAAGTTCTAGTTTATGAACTTGGCGCCAGAGAAGCAACTGATTCATGTGAGTAAGGAGTTACTCAACTACCAGGTTGAGTAAGAGTTACTAGGGTCACTTCCAATGACATGTCCTCATGAACTCGTGGGGTCACACACATATGGATTCATAATCCCTTTGGATAAGGTCAAATACATTACAAGAATTGTAGCCTGCATGATCGTAATTGTTGATCCCTTCGGGGGAAGTCATATAAGGAGGAGTGCATTAATTTTGGTCACAAGTGGAATAACCAGTTTAGGGATGCACTCAAGGTTAGGAGGAACCCTCCAACCAGCACAATGGTCTCCTTCCGAGGCTTGCGACATGAAAACTATTAGTTCATATTTGAGCCATTCATTTATAGGTGGATACACCTCGGAGGCATTGCACCCATCATGGTCAAACAAGAATTGATCAACGACTGAAGGGGAGGAGACATATGGCTACAACTACATAAACGACCATTGTCAACTTTACTTCCATTATGGGTTAACATATCAAATGGTAATCGTGTGAGACCGTACCTACATCATGATCACAGGTGGTGCGGGGTGGAATATTTTTGCACTAGCATAGCCTACCTTGTACCACAATAGTGGTATCGCAGCAATGCTAGTTGATTCTAGACTCAGATTACGTGTAAATGTTATATGTGGCGGCGTTGAGATGGGGGGCATGTCGCTAAACCGATGGCATATCTGTGAAATTGATATGTTTCGATAGCTAATTCATGAGATGAGTTGACTCGGTGCAATTTTGATGATATCAATTGCATGGTCTGTAGACCCGTCACATCATTAAACACATGCAAGTCTTCCAATCATCTCTTTTTATTTTCTATTTTTTCAGCAACAAATCAATCCATTAAAGTGTCCTACTAGGCCCCCTACGATCCATATATGGTAAGAATATACAGAACTATTATCTAGCATAACTAAATATGTGATCCCACTAACATATTTGTCTCAACATGCAACCATCCCATCTCAACACGCAACAATGCACGGGAAAAGTCCCACCCCAGCATGCAACTATCATAGGAGGGATGTTCGAGCTTTGTGGATGCATGTAAACGGGAAATATCATAGGAGTCTATGGACACACTTAAACCGCAGGCCATGTAGCGGGAGGTGTCGTCGTTGACGGCTGGGGTAAATGGGGTTAAGATGGTGCGAGGTTGCAGGGGAAGCCCCATATTTTTGTCACTACGACCTATTTATAGGAATAGGAGGCCTCACTAGCTGATTTTCCTGGCCTCTGGTGAGGCCACGTCACCCCCAAATCGCCCTAAACGACAGTCATTCATCTCCATGAAACGGCGGCATTCCATCCCCGCCTTCTACCATCGCGCAAATGCGGTAGAAGATGCTAGATGTAAGGGTATCTCCAAGGGCAACCCGCAAAAAAACCTCTCGCGCCCGTTCGTGGATAGGGGGACCAGTCCGCGGACAGGTATGCGGGAGGCAACCACCAATGCTAGCCGTATACATTTTCACAACAGCTCAAACCAACCAAAATAAATTCATGCAAACACGACCAGGTTTCACATAAACATGACGGATTTCATATAAAAAAGCCAAATTTTCATATAAACATGACGCATTTCAGTACATTTACATCAACGGTGCAAAGTCGGATCCTTTTTTGCTCGTCTCTTTGGTTGGGGTAGCGGCGGGTCTCCGGTGCGGTGGTGTCAAGGTCTTGGATGCCTGGGCGGCGGCCCTGGTGGCGGTGCACGGTGCTCTTGGGCAAAGCTCGTGTCTTGGCGCTGCCCGGTGACCATGGCCGTGTGGGCGGCGTGGTTGCCGGGGTGTAGCGTTCGGCGGCGGTGAGTGTTGGCCGGGGTGAAAACCTGCTCTTTCTTCGGACTGACCGGCGACGGCGAAACTCGTTCCCTTCTTGAAGGCGTCGTCGCGGCTCTCACCGCCCATCGTGCGGCTCCGGGGGAAACTCTGATCCTTGGATCGGGCGGTGGCAGCGCTCCGGTGTCGTATCCTTCCTGAAGGCACCGCCTTGGAGTCCACGGTTCGTTATATGCGGCTTAATCTCTTCGTGGTAGTGTGCTAGGGATGGTGTTGCTGCGCTCAGTGCTTTTGTATCCTGCCTTGGATGTGTGTGGTGTTGGCGTGCGTTTGTATTGGATGATGTGGATCTTTGCTTTATATATAAAGCGGGGCGAAAGCCTTTTCCGGTAAGTCCCACCCTAGCATGCAACTATGCATGAAATGTTGGTTAATTTTCTACCTTTTAATTTTGTTAGTTATATTCGATAAAAAATATGGACTAGGCATATTAAAGTATATTATCAATTTCAGCTAACATATTATTGATCAAAAAAAATTGTTTCATGCAACCAAATATTATTAAATATATTGCAACTGATCCCCGCAGCCACGCACTGGGTATCACCTAGTTTCCTCTCTGTTTTCTCCCCTAAAAAATGAATAAGAAAACTCAACAGCCCGAAAAAAACAAACTCAACACTCTCAAATAGGATAACACAATAACCATCATAGAAACCCCGGTACAAAATATTTACATTTAAAAGATTGCTTATTTTCACAACAACAATACACACTCTTGGAGAAAAACACGCCCGAGTACACACACGTTTAAATACCTGGACGTAAGGGGTGAGGAGGGAGAGTTGCAGCGCCCAGCCGTACTGCACACCGCCGGCGACCATGCACGCGAGGAACAGTCCCACAAGGCTGATCTGGGGCGTAGGCGGGGGCCTGCCACCGCCGCCGCTCTCCACAGAGAGCTCCATGTGGTCTACCATCCTGAAAGATATCTAACTAGCTAGCCAAAAGAGAGAGGGTCCTGTAGAAATTCTAGATTTGAAGGAGACGCGGAGGTAGGAAGGGATGTTCGAGCTTTGTGGATGCATGTAAACGGGAAATATCATAGGAGTCTATGGACACACTTAAACTGCGGGCCATGTAGCGGGAGGTGTCGTCGTTGACGGCTAGGGTAAATGGGGTTAAGATGGTGCGAGGTTTCAGGGGAAGCCACATATTTTTGTCACTACGACCTATTTATAGGAATAGGAGGCCTCACTAGCTGATTTTCCTGGCCTGTGGTGAGGCCACGTCACCCCCAAATCGCCCTAAATGACAGTCATTCGTCTCCATGAAACGGCGGCATTCCATCCCCGCCTTCTACTACCGTGCAAATGCGGAAGAAGATGCTAGATGTAAGGGTATCTCCAAGGGCAACCCGTAAAAAACTTCTCGTGCCCGTTCGCGGATAGGGGGACCAGTCCGCGGACACGTATGCGGGAGGCAACCACCAATGCTGGCCGCATACATTTTCACAACAGCTCAAACCAACCAAAATAAATTCATGCAAACACGACCAGGTTTCACATAAACATGACGGATTTCATATAAAAAAGCCAAATTTTCATATAAACATGACGCATTTCAGTACATTTACATCAACGGTGCTAGTCCGACTCTGAAGGTATAATTAATACCTAATCTAAATTGTCGTCCGCGGATCCTTTTGTCTTCCTCATGTCCGGCAGCCCGATCACCATACTACCGGGAGCCCCGGAGGTATATTCTTCAGCACAAAGGACGACTCACTTTCCAATAGCTCATCAGAGTGGAACCCTCGGCTGATGCTTCAGCGGGAGGGGAAGGCTATGCCTCCACTTCCGTGAAGCCCATGTGGGATCGACAGAAGTCCTCAAAAGAGAAGAAACAGGCAAGACATCAGTTGTGTGTGCCGGTGCCGCCTAGGCGGTGGCCTTCATGGGACCCAAGCGGTGGCGGACTCCCACGTTCTACTTCTCCTCGATGATGGTGGACGAAACAGAGGCGCCGGCCACCGACTCGTTGCTCCCCGCGCACCCGGTTTCTGCCTCTGCCTGCATGGCGCAGTCGCAGGCACGGGAGGTGCGGTCGCATGCACGAGAGGCGCCATCATACGCACGGGAGGTGCGGTAGTTGACAACAGCGATGATGCTCGTGCTGCCGTGCTCCTCACCGTGCCAGCGTGGATCAACTCGCCACTCCCCGTCGAGTGGGCCTGGAGTGAAGAGTTTCTGAACCACACAACGGCTTGGGCCGACAACTTGCTCCACCGGGTGAGGCGGGGGAGGAGGGGTAAGAGCAGCGAGCTGCCTCGCTCGTATCTGGCGGGCTCGGCGGGCCACCCGGCCGGCTTCTATGTCGTAGAACTACTCTTCGTAAGCCATCTGAAGAGTGGTGAAGGAGGAGATTGGGGGAGTGGCGGAGGGGTGTGGTTCTTGCCCAGCGTCTTCCCTCGTTTTAAATATTGGGCGGACGGGAGGAGCTTAGTCAGTGTTGCGTTTAATGTCGGCCCGCTACTGAACGAAAATGTGGCCGGAGTAGGTTTCTTGGCTTCCATGTGGGGTTAATGGAGGCGTGTGAATGCGGCAAGGAGGCGTGTTCAGCAGGGCATATAGTGGGCGGCGCCCTCGACCGACGCACTGCTTCAATGGCGGAGGCTATGAGAGATTGTACCCGCCATAAACCGTCTTCAATGTGGAGCGATGCTCTATAGCGGCATTAATGCGGGTAGCTGGCGCCTGGCGGGAACGCGCGTGGGAAGGGAAGGGCTTTTTTGGTGGGCTAGGGCAGCCAAAAGCGGGCTTGGGAGCTGTCCGGACTCCCGCAGACCTCCCCCACTTTTGTCTCCGGTTTGCAGGGGAAATAGTAGTCGGACCACCCCGCGGACGGACACAGGTCGGCGTTGGATGGCTTCCGTGGAACAGTGTGGTCCGGACGATTGCAGGACGTTTTCGGGTCCGCCTTGAAGATGTGCTAACTGAGCAACATGGAGGTGTAGTCTGTAGATAGACAAAAAAAGAAAAAGAAAACAGATAGACTGCATCGCAGGCGTCCGTCAGGTGGACATGCCGGCCAAACTGGAGCATCCAGTTGTACACCCCAACAGTGGCTGCATGGCCATGCATGATGCGACACTCTCCATCAGGTGCCCCACGGGAAAGGTCGGGTGGCCTATTGGCAGTCCGGCATAGCAGCAGGGACACAACTAGGCGGATCCTCCCGTGTTGTATATCGGGTATGCAGCGGTTCAATGATTGGATTTGCAGACCTTGGCCTCCGGGAGCTATACAAAGTGGGTGCGAGATTTACCTAGACCAATAGACAGGTTGCCCCCACCATAAGTGTCCAAGATTGGGTGTTCATGTCCCTAGAGTGGGAACTGTGCTTTCCACTGGCCACCCTACAGGCCATCACGCGGATTGGCTGCAATCATGTTCCCTCCTACTCTCATCGCAGGATGATCGTCCTAGGAAACTGTCTCGCTTCCGGTTTGAAACCTTCTGGCTTCGCCAACCGGGTTTTATGTCTACAGTGAAGGAGCATTGGGTGGCGGCCCGAGCCGAACCGCATCGTTGTATGTCAGTCATGGATGAATGGCACCACCTTGACAAACGCTCCTGGCAATTCGTGAACGGTTGGGGTACCAATGTGGGCCATGACCTCAAGGTCCAGAAGGGCATCCTCCTTGCGGAAATCCAGGCTCTAGACTTGCCTACCGATGGCATTGGTCTATCCCCGGATGAATGGACGCTTAGGTTATAGCCTCGAGGACACTCTGATAGACATTTATACCAAGGAAGAGGCCTACTGGCGACAACGGGGATCCATGAACTGGATACTCTTTGGCGATGCTAACACGGCCTACTTCCAGGCGATTGCTAATGGCCGCCGTAGGGATGCACCATCCCCCTCTTGTGCGATGGTGATAGGATGCTCAAAGACCCGGATGAACTCCAGTGTCATATGGACAGTTTCTACAGGGCATTATTCGCCGAACATCCTACAGGGGCATTGCCCTAGCAGATAATATTTGGTCCGACCACCAATGGGTGTCCCCTGACGAGAATAATGCCCTTCTAGGTCCTTTCGAGGAAGCGGAGGTCAAGACTTTCATAAAATCAATGAACCTCGCTTCGGCTCCAGGCCCAGATGGTTTGTTGGTCCGCTTTTTTCAACTGTTTTGGCCTACCATGAAGGGGATGTCATGGCGCTGTTCCTCAAAATTGTGAGAGGCACATTGGACATATCACGCCTGAACTACAAGATTATCTCCCTAATCCCAAAAGTACAGGGGACTGCTGACATCCTGCAATTCTAACCGATCACGGTTATCAATGTGATCTTTCGGATTCTTGCCGAAGGGTATGCTACTAGGGCAGCCCTGCTTGCTCCTCGGATATTCCACCCTAACCAGATAGCGTTTATTAAGGGCCAGTTTATCTTGGACTGGATACTTGTACTCCATGAGGTCATCCATGAGTCAAGAGGAAATGCCTTTGTGCGGTTTTCTTTAAGATTGACTTCCATAAAGCATATGACATAGTACATTGGTCATTCCTCCGAGAAGTGTTGGAGAAGCGGGGCTTCAGTCGCCACTGGATCACGCATGTCATGCAATTAGTCTCTAGCTGACGCACGACGATTAACATCAATGGAGAGGTGGGCCCATATTTCCACACATCGCAAGGGGTGCGACAGGGGGACCCCTTGTCCCCATTTTTATTTAACCTTGTGGTCGACGTGCTTGCGGCCATTCTAGACTTAGCTAAAACAGCCGAACACATCCGGGGTGTCTGTCCCCATCTCATTTCGGGTGGGGGACTCACCCACCTTCAGTATGCAGATGACACGATCCTGATGGTAGAAGGCTCGAATGAGGACATTCAACATCTGAAGTTCCTCCTCCTCTATTTCCAGGAAATGTCGAGATTGACAATAAACTTCTCCAAGAGTGAAGTTATGGTGCTCGGGTACTCGATGGGGAGTCACACTGCATAGCTAACCAAATTAATTGTCGCCTCGGGTCATTTTCTGATGAGGACATGGAGCCCATCGTTACACCCACAACCCCTACTACTATACCTATTGGATCGATTAGTATAGATCGCGCATGCCAGTTATATTATCAGGTACTTTCGTTTCTTGGTAATGTTTCTAAAGTTCATGAGAATATGATGCTGCCTAACTTCGATACATTTTTGTTGCTTAGAATTGAAGGGCCTAGCATGGACAAGAAGGATGGACATTAGAGCATGATCAAGCATGAAGACGAAGGCGCGTGCGAAGAGAACAAGAATGGAGTTTGTAGTGGAGATTTCCGCACTTTGAAGCCAGCATGATGACATACAAGAAGATGGACGAAATATACAAGATGGCCTTTTATAAATTTCGTCCATAGCTTATTATTGGTGTTGCGCCACCTTATTTTTGGTCCAGGCCCATGAAATTTTGAAATACTACTTCATAGGCTGTTTTTAGAGTCCATATTATAGGGGAAACGAATCGGGAGGTATTTTAGTCCCACATTGATAAGGGTGGACGAAGTCCCCTCTCTTTTCCCCTATAAATATAGCCCTTAAGGCATCATTTAGACTGGGGTTTTATTTAGTTAAAAGTTAGCCATCGTTGCAACTTCATGCACTTCTTTTGTGTCCAACGACCAGACCAAGACCGCTTATGAAACCCCACTTTCATCAATACTTCATCCATATTCGCAATATTCAGATTGCTTAATCATATTCTTGCTTATTCTTTTATTGCTTGCACGAATAGATCTTCGTGGTCCGGTTGATCATGCTCCGGCGTGTTCGATAACCTCTCGGAGTTGGTTTAGCGATTGCTAAGGCGCAACATCGTGCACGTTTGTAGTCGGATCGTCAAAGTCGTCTCCACAAAATCGATAGTTATCATCTCATCGAAAGATCGGGTTCCTCGCCTCTATCAAGTGGTAGCAGTTTTAAGGCTGCTCGGTGAGACTTCCAAGTTTTTCATAGTCTAGATTGCATGTGTTCTCCATACCTAGAGTCCTAGAAAAAGCCACAAAAAAGTTAGATTAGTTTATTCGTTTCCCAGACAGTCTGAGCCTTTTTGCCATTACCACTTAGTTATTGCATTGTTGATTTTTCGGTTACATTGTGTGTCGATTTGCTGGTTTTAGTGTCTAGCCTTTTAGAGTTTCAAGTTCTAGTCACGTTTCGTTCACGCCGCATCCGCAAACACTATCATCCACTTCTTTGCCATATTCCGTTGCCACTTATTTTGTTCTCTGCCATCACCACTATTGATGAGGACGTCAATACCATTGTTACACCCACATCCCCTGCTGCTATACATACTGGACCAATTACTAGAGCTCGCGCACGCCAATTGAATTACAAGGTACTTTCGTTTCTTGGTAAAGATTCTAATGTTCATGAGAATATGAAGCTGCCTAAATTGGATACATTTGTTTTGCTTACAAATGAAGGGCCTAGCTTGGACAAGAAAGATGAACCTTGGAGCAAGTTCAAGCATGGACATGATGGCATGCGCAAGTGGAACAAGAAGGAAGTTTCAAGTGATGATTTTAGGACTTTGAAGCCACCATAATTAGTGCATGAAGGTTTGGACGAAATATACAAGATGCCACTTCCTAAATTTCGTCCAGAGGCTATTATATGTGTTGCGTCGCCTTATTATTGGGCCAGGCCCATGTAATTTGGAAATACTTGAGTATAGGTTGTTTTTAGAGTCCGTATGTGTGGGGAAACAAAGATAGGGTTGGTTTTGATCCCTCCTCCAAGGGCCACGAAATCCCCCCTCTTCCTCCATATATACAGCCCTTAGCACACCGTTTAGACTTCGGGTTTTGTTTAGATTAAAAGTTTGCCATAGCTGCAACTTCGCTCTCATCGTTTGTGTTCAACGACCAAACCAAGACATCACAATACCCCACCTTGACCAATAAAGCTTTCATCTTATATTCGCAATATCCATATTGCAATCTCAGTTTCTTGTTGGTTCTTCGTTTGCTTGCAGGAAATAGACCCTCGTGGTCTGGTTGATCGTGCTCCGGCGTGGTCAATAACCCCTCGGAAGTTGGTTTAGCGATTGCTAAGGCGCAGCGTCTCGCACGTTCGTAGTCGGATCGTCAAGGTCGATTCCCATAGAAAATGATAGCTATCTCATCGAAACATCGGGACACCCTCGCCTCTAGTATTGCTTCTGTAATTAAATTGAAAAGTGGATGTTTACTTGCCACCAAATCTGATATTGATGGTCTAGATTGCAGCAAATATGTTTGCTATGCTTTTGTGTGCAAAGAGGCATTATTTTCATTCGAGGATGTGCCTTCCTCTTTGCCTCCTGCTGTCACTAACATTTTGTAGGAGTTTGCTGACGTCTTTCCACAAGACGTGCCACCGGATTACCACCTATTTGAGGGATTGAGCATCAGATTGACTTAATTCCCGGTGCATCACTACCCAACCGTGTACCATACCGTACCAATCTAGAGGAGATGAAGAAGATTATGCGTCAAGTACAGGAGTTGCTCGACAATGGTTATATACGCGAATCTCTTAGTCCTTGTGCTGTTCCTATTATACTAGTGCCAAAAAAGGATGGTACGTCGTGTATGTGTGTTAATTATAGAGGCATTAATAATATTATTATTCGTTATCGTCATCCTATTCCTAGGCTAGATGATATGCTTGATAAATTGAGTGGCTCTACAATATTCTCCAAAAATTGATTTGCGTTGTGGATACAATCAAATTTGTATGAATTTGGATGATGAATGGAAAACAACATTTAAAACTAAGTTTGGATTATATGAGTGGTTAGTCATGCCTTTTGGGTTAACTAATGCACCTAGTACTTTCATGAGATTAATGAACGAAGTTTTATGTGCTCTCATTGGACGATTTATGGTAGTCTATTTTGATGATATACTGATTTATAGCAGATATTTGGAGGATCATTTGGAACATTTACGCGTTGTTTTTATGCTCTACATGATGCACGTTTGTTTGGTAACCTTGCTGATAGAGGCGAAGGTGTCCCAATGTTTCGATGAGATGGTGGCTATCGTTTTCTGTGGGAGTCGACCTTGACGATTCGACTACGAATGTGCGAGAAGTCGCGCCTTAGCAATCGCTAAACCAACTTCTGAGGGGTTATTGACCACGCCGGAACACGATCTAGCTGACCACGAGGGTCTGTTTCCTGCGAGCAAACGAAGAACAAGCAAGAAACTAAGATTGCAATCTGGATATTGCAAATATAAGATGAAAGATTTATTGATCAAGGTGGGGTTCTGTGACGTCTTTGTCTGGTCGTTGAACACAAACGAAGTACGCAAAGTTGCAGCTATGAAGAACTTTAATCTAAACAAAACCCAAAGTCTAAACGACGCCCTAAGGGTTGTATATATGGAGGAAGAGGGGGAATTTCGTGGCCCTTGGAGGAGGGCTCTGAAACCAACCCTAGCTCTTGTTTCACCACACATACGGACTCTAAAAACAACCTGTACTTAAGTATTTCAAAATTACATGGGCCTGGCCCAATAATAAGGTGATGTAGCACCTAGAATAGCCTCTGGATGAAATTATGAAGTGGCATCTTGTATATTTCGTCCAAGGCTTCGTGCACTCATTATGGTGTCTTCAAAGTCCTGAAATCATCACTTGAAACTCCATTCTTGTTTCCCTTGCGCATGCCATCAACTCCATGCTTGTTCTTGCTCCAATGTTCATCCTTCTCCAAGCTAGGCCCTTCATTTGTAAGCAAAACAAATGTATACAATTTAGGCAGCATCATATTCTCATGAACATTAGAATCATTACCAAGAAATCAAAGTACGTGGTAATTTAATTGGCATGCGCGAGCTCTAGTAATCGGTCCAGTATGCATAGTAGCAGGCGCTCTGGGTGTAACAATGGATTGATGTCCTCATCATCCTCCCCTTCTTGAAATGAAGTCATCCTCGACGGAAGCTCATCTTCCTCACACAAATAAGGCTTCAAATCTGCAATGTTAAAAGTGGGACTAACCCTAAAATCTGCAGGTAGCTCAAGTTTATATGAATTATCATTTATTTTCTCTAACACCTTAAAAGGACCATCAGCATGTGGCATTAGCTTTGATTTGTGCAAATCAGGAAATCTATCCTTACGCAAATGTAACCAAACAACATCTCCAGGTGCAAACACAATATGTTTTCTACTCTGATCTCCAGCAAGTTTATATTTAGCATTTATACGCTCAATGTTTCCTTAGTTAACTCATGCATTTTAAGATCAATTTTGCACGTTGTTTAGCATCAAAATTAACCTTCTCCGAAGATGGAAGAGGCAACAAATCAATAGTGCATGAGGTAGGAAACCATACAAAATTTCAAAAGGGCACATTTTAGTAGTAGAATGCAACGAACGATTATAAGCAAATTCAATATGAGGCAAGCATTCTTCCCACAATTTCTTATTATTCTTAAAAACAGCCCTAAGCATAGTAGACAATGTTCTATTGATTACTTCAGTTTATCCATCAGTTTGGGGGTAATAAGTAGTACTAAAAAACAGTTTAGTCCCCAACTTAGACCATAAACATCTCCAAAAGTGGCTAAGAAATTTAGTGTCATGATTTGAAACAATAGTATTTGGCACACCATGCAAGCAAATAATTTCATGAAAGAACAAATCAGCAACATTAACAACATCATCGCTTTTATGACATGGTATAAAGTGTGCCATTTTCGAGAACCTATCCACGACAACAAATATGCTATGCCTCCCCTTCTTTGTTCGAGGTAAACCTAAATAAAGTCCATAGATATATCCTCCCAAGGAACACTAGGTACAGGCAGAGGCATATATAAACCATGAGGATTTAGTCGTGACTTAGCTTTTTGACATGTATTGTAGCGAGCAACAAAACGCTCAACGTCCCGTCTCATCTTTGGCCAAAAGAAATGTGTAGCAACTATATCCTCCGTCTTCTTCATGCCAAAGTGCCCCATTAATCCTCCTCCATGCGCCTCCTGCAACAACAAAAGATGAACGGAGCTAGCTGGAATGCATAGCTTGTTAGCATGAAACACAAATCCATCATTAACAACGAACTTGTTCCATGTTCTACCTTCTTTACAATTCTGCAATACATCTTTAAATTCAGCATCATGCACATATTGATCTTTGATGGTCTCCAAACCATATATTTTAAAGTCAAGTTGTGAAAGCATAGTATAACGACGAGACAATGCATCAGCATAACATTTTCTTTACACTTCTTGTGTTTAATGACATAAGGGAAAGTCTCATTGAATTCAACCCATTTAGCATGTCTACGGTTCTGTTTTGCTTGACTTTTAATATGTTTCAAAGATTCATGATCAGAATGTATAACAAATTCTTTGGCCCATAAATAATGTTGCCATGTTTCTAAGGTCCGAACAAGAGCATATAGTTCTTTATCATAAGTAGAATAGTTCAGACTAGGCCCACTCAACTTCTCAAAAAAGTATGCAACAGGTTTGCCATCTTGTAATAACACACCTCCTAATCCAATTCCACTAGCATCACATTCAAGCTCAAAAGTCTTATTAAAATCAGGAAGTTGGAGTAAAGGAGCATGTGTCAACTTATCTTTCAATACCGTGAAGGCTTCTTCCTGTGTGGTACCGCAAACAAAAGGCACATCCTTCTTTGTAAGCTCATTGCGAGGTGCAACAATGGTGCTAAAATCTCTCACAAAACGCCTATAGAAACCAGCGAGTCCAAGAAAACTCCTCACTTGTGTGATCGTTTTGGGCTGCGGCCAACTCTCAATGCTTCAATCTTGGCTTTATCACCTTCAATTCCCTGTGGAGTAACAACATAGAAAAGAAAATATACTCGGTCGGTGCAAAAGGTGCACTTCCCAAGGTTATCAAACAAACGTGCATCACGTAGAGCAATAAAAATAGCATGCAAATGTTCCAAATGTTCTTCCAAAGATTTGCTGTAAATCAGTATATCATAAAAATAGACTACCACAAATCGTCCAATGAAAGCACGTAAAACTTCGTTCATTAGTCTCATGAAATTACTAGGTGCATTAGTTAACCCAATAGGCATGACTAACCACTCATATAAACCAAACTTAGTTTTAAATGCTCTTTTCCATTCATCTCCCAATTTCATACAAATTTGATGGTATCCACTATGCAAATCAACTTTGGAGAATATTGTAGAGGCACTGAATTCATCAAGCATATCATTTAGCCTAGGAATAGGATGACGATAACGAATAGTAATATTATTAATGCCTCTACAATCAACACACATACACGACGTACCATCCTTTTTTGGCACTAGTATAATAGGAACAACACAAGGACTAAGAGATTCGCGTATATAACCTTTGTCGAGCAGCTCCTGTACTTGACGAATAATCTTCTTCGTCTCCTCTGGATTGGTACGGTATAGTGCACGGTAGGGTAGCGATGCACCGGGAATTAAGTCAATTTGATGCTCAATCCCACGAATAGGTGGTAATCCCGGTGGCACGTCTTGTGGAAAGACGTCAGTGAACTCCTACAAAATGTTAGTGACAGCAGGGGGCAAAGAGGAAGGCATGTCTTCGAATGAAAATAATGCCTCTTTGGACACAAAAGCATAGCAAACAGATTTGCTGAAATCTAGCTCATCAATATCAGATTTTGTGGCAAGTAAACATGCACTTTTCAATTTAATTTCAGAAGCAACACTAGATGGTTTGTGGCAACCAGCTCAGAGAAACCGGAACACCCCGTATTCCAGCCCAGAGATCGAGGAGAAGTCTCTGGAATACGGCACTGCTTGACATAGAACAAATCAGCTCTTATTACAAAGGATAATAAATACACGAGTCCGATGTTACAAAGAAGAACATCAGCACGGCGACACTTCGCCTGCGATACTACACTTGCTCTATGCTGGCAGCGGAACAACTCGTACCAGTGGAATACTTCTAGCAGCAGAACAACGACGAAGGTGGTGAACTCCACTTTTCAGGGACTCTTGCTGGGACACAATCTAGCTCGCACGCACGGCAACCTCGACAAGCAATCAAGCAATCATGACATCACCTGCAATCTGACGTGACACGCAAGGTCAGTACGTTGAATGTACTTGCAAGATCACAACAACCATAAACATCAAGGCAAGACAATCACATAACATTAAACAGGTTAATTAAATTAACAACTACTATGATGAAGCAACTACTAAGCATGGTATGAAACTACTATCATACTGATAAACCAACATCTCAATTCTCCAACAACCATCTCATTCTTGACTAACCGGCCAAGCAATATACCATTTCGATCACCTCGTGATCAAAATCAAACAGTGATATTCACGGATCACAAACGGAACATCCACATGATCACCTCGTGACCACATCACAAACTGAATGATCATCCTCAAGATCATCCCAACATCATCAGCAACATCCTGCCAAACTGTACTGCTCAATATATCAACATATAAATCACCTATAAGTCATTCCGTCATGTGAGTGTTGATCGAACGGTGTGACCTAGTACGAACCCATGCCCATGACTGGGGACGCGGCTATCGATAGATTCAACACACACACACACACTGCAGAGGTAGCGCACTTTACCCACACCACGGAATCCATGGCCTCACACTCCCATTCGGGTGGACCAACAACATTCCGAAAAAACCAATCTACTGCCATGACACTCTCCCAGCCACTCCGACCAACACCCCCTTTGGGTTCAGTCCTGGGTGGCCCCGTGCCTACCAAAGGTACCAACGGCCACCGTCGTGGCAAAACAAAAATGGTCCCAAACGGGGACAAAGGTATACCAATCACAACAACGGGCACACCAGGCTTATGCCGTCCTACCTGATCAGGGTAGCGCCCGCGCATAACCTTCCCTCGTTGGAGGCACTGGCGAGAGGCATGACAATTGCATCGCATTAGGGCCTTCCCATAAAGGCAAATGTGGTTGCACTGGAAAAGCCCGATTCAGTTCCACCTGACCAACTTAATGACGGAATTTAACCCCAAAAATATAGCTGTGCTAACTGATACTCCGATACCATCTATCAACCTATAATCCAAGTCATAGCATATCAAAAAAATAATCCAAGCATCATAACATCATACCAAGATACTCCGAGGATATCATAACACTACTATCATGATGAATCCAAGAACGATACTACTACTTCTCAAATATCAAGAACAAGCTATCCAGCTAACATCCACATGTAAACATCATCTCCGAAATCATACTCCAAAACATAATATCAACTAGCATCCTGAACATAATACTAGCCACTAATAATCCAAAGGCAACATGACATCCAAAGTAATACTCCGAAATATCATATCCACAACCACCATGAAAAATAATCATAATAGCCACTAAGAATCCATAGGCAACATGTCATCCACATAATCTTCAAAATATAAGTCCTAGAACTCCAAGCAAATATCATGGCAACAGCAAGATCAAAATAATATTCCGAGAAATGCCATGAATAAGATCACATGTAGCTAAAGCAATATTTTAAATAAGTTTAAATAATTTAAACCATGTCACTGCATTGCAATCATGCAAATGGAGGGTGTGGCTTGCTTGGGGTGGAAGAAATCACGGGGAGAAAGTGCGAGAAGCTCGCGGAATGAATCGCCGGAAAACGTTCTCTCTCGGAGGGGCTGATTAAGCGCAAGGGCAAAATGGTCATTTTTAGAATGTTAACACATGGTGAAAATGATACCAACAGAACGGGCTCGATGAGACGAAGAAGTGGGCTTTGGATTCACCTCATTTGGAGTTATGGGTAAAAAGATATGAGGTGTTTTCTGCTAGGGACTTTTCTGCAAATATTAACCCACAAATAAGTCCCTGACTGGAAAAAGAGAAAACACATTTAGCCAAATACGCTTTCCAGAATAGGAAAGCGCATTTCTGGCCTAAACCGCACTGAAATGCGTCTTCAGAACCAGAAAACATACCCGCGCGAATGCGCTTTCACTAACCCACATCACCGTGTCCAAGTCAACAGGCTGGGTGGCTGTCAGGTGGGGTCGCTCATGGTGGTGGGGCCCGCCTGGCCAGCTGGTAGGGGCGGCGTCATCTCCCTCCTCTCGCCCGCACCAGGCAGAGGAGAGGGGCGGCTCCCAACGACGACTGCCGGTGACACAGGCCACCATTGGCGATGCCCGGCCTACCGTCGTGTTCAGGAGGACGAGACGGTTCCGTCCCTAGGTGGCGCAGCCGCCGAGGAGCTCGGAGTTGAGCGGAGCAGCCACCGCGATGGACGATGGCTACGACCATACTTGGGCAGAGGGCTGCGGGCCTCTGGCGGTCGGGCGAGGGCTGGGGGAGGTCTGCCGGAGTTCTGGTGGTCGCAGAAGAAGGGGATGGGCTTGGGCTCGAGTGGATTTAGCCAGAGGAGTCCGGTGGCCGTGGCGGCAATGGACAGAGAGAAGAGGCTCCGAGGCTCGGGCAAGGCACTAGGGAGGACTAGAGGAGCGAGTCGAGGTCGATGATGAAGGGAAACGACACCAGGTGGCTTTATATAGCTGGAGTAGGGTGGTGTCGCGCTGGCATCACCGCGGACGCGTGTGCACGCACGCGAGCTCGACGGTAGGCGACGGAGGAGGAGCAGTGGAGGGTCTCACGGGGCAGAGGAGGCCAACGGAGCACGGAGAGGATGATGACGACGATGAACAGAGCCAACCCGCCACTGTTCGCCCGTGGGCACGCGGTGGCTTGCGTCAGTGAGGAAGCTGCCGGAGGGGGAGAGGGGTCCAGGGGAATGGCGACGACGAGGTGAAGACGCTAGACATGCTCACATGTGCGAAGACGACGAGGGGAGGAGAGGCCAAAGCGCAAACGACGCCTGGACGCGGCCACTGGGCACAGAACGCGTAAATGGGCATGCCAGCTACGCGGTCACCATGGAACAAGGTACAGGGAGGTCACAAGAGGCAGGTAAATGGTCCAAGATGGAGCATTTATGACGCCATGGCTTGATCTGGGGTGCTATGGTTAAATGGTAACTAAGCTCTGAAGTTTACGACATCAAACTTGGCAGGGCACTGCTGATCAATAGGAAACTGATTGGGTCAAATGGTGTTGTCTCTGATGATTAACCACGGAAGGACAATGATCTTGGAGGTTTTGGAGCATAATGCAGCACAAACTAATATAGTTTCTTTGTAACTCACATTATGGTTGTCGGTGGAAACGACACCTATGGGATCACTGGAATCCCTTCTACGGTTGGCGGGCGCGGGGTCGTGAGAAGAGCAGGTCTAACAGGAAGCACACAGATCGTTTACCCAGGTTCGAGCCACGAGGATGCATAATACCCTAGTCCTGCTTTGGTGGATGGATTGAGTGTTCTTGTGTTCTTGAGCTAGCTACGGGGTGTAACTTGCCCAAAAGAGCCGAATCCCTCTCCTGGTTGCCTCGGGCCTCCTTTTATAGGCAATAGGGGTTGCCACAGTGGCACACAGGAGGTGGAAAGGTCTACAGTGTTGCGAGCTTATCGTCCGTATTACAGGACAAGACGCATTTAATGCATCGCTTAGGTGTCCCTTAGCTTTATCGGGGATGGGAACGAGGCCCGTCCCGTCCATCGCCGCCTCGCCTTGCTTCGACACGCGCCCAGGCCAGCGATGCATGTGGTGCCATGTAGGCAGGCAGGCAGCTGAGGTGGCGCGGTGGTAGGGTCTTCACGAAGATCTGCATGCCACCACGCAGGTGCTTGCTGACTTGGCCTGGGAGCCGCATGTTGCCACGCAGGTGCCTGCCCAGCTGGTCGGGCTAGCAGCTGCATGCGAACGGCGGTGGAGTCTTGGTCGACGCGGGCCTGGCTGTGGCCCCGCTGATGTCCTCGGAAAGGGCCTTGCCGGGGGCCCGACAAGGGTCTTGCCATGGCGTTGCGGTCGTCCCCGGCAAGGCGCTTGTCAGGGGTCTTGTGGATTCCCTCGGCTAGGATCCCGCGAGGGTCGCCGTTTTCTAATCCTCACCTAATCTTGGATATTTATGATCTTGACGAAGATCTGCATGCCACCACGGAGATGCCTCCCGAGCCCTAGTTCCAGTACAGTTGTTGGCAGCGTTTGGAACCTTTTGGGCTCAAGGGGGCTCGCTCTGCTGGTGTTTGGGCAAGTTGCCTCGGCAAGGCTCTTACCGGGGCCGCGGAGGCCGCCCTGGCAAGGATCTTGCTGGGGGAGTCCACCTCGCCCTCTTGCTCTTTGTGTCTCTGATCTTGGCGTTGTCTTGGTTGTCTTGTGCGTCGGCTTATCTCCGGCTTCCCTCCTTTGCCCTGCCAAGTGTGGCCACGACGCGTGGCTCTGACTGCCCGAGCGCAAGTAAAGGGGTCAAAAGGAGAGCCCCTACTTTTGTACACCGACAGGAGCCCCCGGGCCTGGGCCATACCTAAGCGCGACGCGTTGTTGGGCCAGGCCCAGAACGGTGCGCGGGTCGGTGGGACGGATTTTACCGCAGTAACTGTTCATCCGCTGCGCTTCCCCACGACCCGCATTAAACGCGTGACGTGGAGGGGCGTGCGTGACGTGGGGGTCATGCGTGGGGTGGTTCCCGCACGCATGCGTCACATCGCAGTAAAGAGGCGGCTCGCGCCTTCCCCATAAAAAGAGGGAGGCGTGGAAGCGCGGCTCATTTACTGGGTGGACTCGGGTCGCGGTCTTCAAGGCGCCCACGCCCCATGATCACGGGGCGGGGAACGGTCGTCTCACCCGTCCCCTCAATTCTGCTCGCTCACCACGTTTCCTCCATGCAGGTGGCAGGCGGTGGGGGCAGGAAACCAGGACGTCGCTGATTGGGGCAGCGGGTCGGTCCTGATTCCCTGCGCCTCCGATGGCCGGATTAGCCGAGTGGGGCGGCCGCGCCTCGACCCCGCCTCTTTATAAGGAGGGGGAGGGGGATGTCACCTCCACATTCTCCCAGCATCCATCGTCTTCCACTTCCGCTCCTTCCTTCCACCCGTCATGGCGAGAGGGGGCGCGGGTCCTTCGACGGTGGGGGCGAGGGTCGCCGCTCGACAGCGCGTTCCTCCTTCCCGCGAGCTCGCGGCAGCGGAGCCGGCTACGAGAGGAAGGGGGAGGGGTGAGGCCGAGGTCGCCGCGGCGGTCGGGGGAGAGGGGGACGAGGCGGCACGATGGCCGTGCCTCTGCCAGCGATGCCTCCCGCGATGGAGGGCTACGTCGGGGACCAGCCCCACGAGTTCTTCATCAGGCTGCGCCGGCCACCGCGTCGTCGTCTCTGCCTCCCCACCCCTTTCGCTGAGGAGATGGAGCTCAATCCGCCGCAGACCCTCAGGCTGCACATGAGGGGCTGCGAGAGCGGAGGCACGCGGGTCGACGTCGACTTCCCCGCTCCTCACGTCATGTACCTCCGTCGTGGATGGAAGACGTTCGCTCGCATCCATAGCCTGACGGCGGGGCTCGTCCTCTACTTCAAGTTTATGCAGGGCGGCCTGCTCTCCGTCAAGGTCTTTGGAGATCTTGGAACTCGTCTAAAGTGCTGCGTGGAGAGCTCCTCCGACGATGAAGATTCCTCCTCGAGCGGGAGTGACGTGGAGGACAGCGACAGCGACGACGAGAGAGTCGAGTGGCAGGACGCCGACCCCGACTCCGACTGACCGCACCGCCCCTCCCTCGGCCACGCGCCCTGCCGAGGGCCTTCCTCGTCAAGCTCTCCATCGGCGCGTTCCCCATCGCCTCCTTGGGCGGCTGGCGTAGGAGGGCTGGAGAAGGCGAAGAAGGTGGGCGGCGGCCGTCAACTCGGAGTATGCGGGCACCGACGCCTTCGTCGCGTATTGTCGGGCCGTTGCCTCATCTTCCAGCTCGTCCGCCGGCATCGGGATGCTCTCTTTGTGCCTTCTGCCTCTCGCACCTCGCCTAGGCGCTCCTTTCTCCCTCCCGCTGTCTTGTTTCACCTTCTGAGGAGAGGGACAAGAAAGGGATTACAGACCTCTCATCTCTTTTTAGTTTGTAAGCCTGCGTGCACTTGTTAGATTTAAAACTTGTAATCCCCTTGCTCATGTTTTTTTATTCCGTACGAACTGTACCTGTATGGGACATTTTTAATGAAAAAGGGTGTTTGCCGGGTTCTTTGTGCGTGAGCGAGGCCCATGCCAAGGACGAATCATTATTATTTCTAAGATAAACATTGTCGCCCGGCAACAGGCCTTGCCATCCCCCCACTTGAGTCGACCATTCTCGCGCTCTTGGCGGAGGCAGGGGTGAAGTAGGGTTAGGCCCCTCGTGTATTTCCTGGCCACCGCGTCTGCGACCAAATTCGGACCCAGGAGGTAGCTCTTGGGTACAGCAAAGGGGGAGCACGGTGGTCTTGAGAATGTAAACGAGGTTTCACATGTCCCAGTTCTATACGGAAATGCATAAAAGGGGGATGAAAGACTTATCTGAATCCGCAGCCCCCGACAACCTTGGCTTGCCGTGGTTGGATCCTTGTATCTTCAGCCCCCAGCAGTCTTGGCCTGCCGGGGCCGGAGCGCCAGTTCGTTCTCTTTTTCCCAGGCGGCTCAGCAGAAGTGTCCACGTGCCCTGCGAACCAAAGAGAACAGAAAGACGCACACTCGGCCTCTAGGCTAGGGGTTAGTCGCCGCTAAGCACTATCAACCCTAACCGAGGGAGAGACTTAACCGAGCATGCATGCTATAACTTAGGGCACCAACGCTTCATTTATTTATGCTCAGGGTCTGCGCCTGGCTTTGTACAGAGGGTTACATGCCTTGTCGGCAAAGCTTGTACAAAAGGTGGCTTGCCGGGAGGCCCGGCAAGCCGCGCCTTATGGGTAAAACATGCGAAGATGCTCGATGTTCTAGGAGTTGCTCACTGGGACAACATCTTCGGTCTCCAGGCGGACTGCGCCGGGCCTGGTGACTCGTATTACCCGATAAGGGCCTTCCCATTTCGGTGGCAACTTGTTGGAATTCTTGGCCGACTGAACGCGCCGAAGAACAAGGTCGCCTTCCTCAAAGCTTCGGGCATGAACCTTGCGGCTATGGTAGCGGCGCAAGGCTTGCTGGTAGCGCTCTGCTCTCACAGCCGCCCGAAGATGATCTTCCTCAAGGAGCATTGCGTCATCTTGCCGCAATTACTCTTGCTCAAGCTCGTCATAAGCGAGCACTCGAGGTGACCCGTATATGAGTTCCGTGGGGAGAACTGCTTCTGCCCCATATACTAGGGCAAAGGGTGTCTGGCCGGTGGCTCGATTTGGCATCGTCCTGATCGACCAAAGAACCGCCGGCAACTCTTCAATCCAGTGCCTTCCGCTCTTGTGCAGCCTGTCAAAAGTCTTCATTCTCAGGCCTTGCAATACTTCAGCATTTGCCCTCTCCGCCTGGCCGTTGCTCCGCGGGTGTGCCACGGAAGCAAAACAGACCTTGCTGCCGAGGTCTTGGATGTATTGCATGAAGGTGTGGCTTGTGAACTGCGCGCCGTTGTCGGTGATGATTCTGTTTGGTACACCAAAACGGCAAACTAGCCCTTTGAAGAACTTGACGGCTGACTGTGCGGTAACCTTCCTCACTGCCTCCACCTCCGGCCACTTTGTGAACTTGTCGATTGCGACGTACAAGTACTCAAAGCCCCCGACAACGCGAGGGAAAGGGCCCAGTATGTCGAGCCCCCAAACCGAAAACGGCGAGGAGAGAGGGATTGTTTGAAGGGCTTGAGCTGGCTGATGAAGCTTCTTCGAATGGAACTGGCACGCTTCACACCTGGTTACTAGTGCCGTCGCATCCTGGAAGGCGGTGGGCCAGAAGAAGCCTTGCCAGAATGCCGTGCCAGCAAGGGCCCTCGACCCTATGTGGGAGCCACATATGCCTCCATGTAGCTCTGCCAACAGCTCCAGTCCTTCCTTTCGGGGGATGCACTTCAATTTCACATCGTTCGGTCTTTTTCTGTACAGGACGTCATCGACGAACTAGTACAAGGCAGACCGACGGGCTACTTTTCTCGCTTTTTCCTGCTCCTCAGGAAGTTCCCCTGTCTGGAGGAAGAGGACGGTATGTTGTGCCCATGCCGGAGCCTGGGGCTCGACGACAAGGACCAAAGGCATCTCTTCCACCATGGGGGCAGCCGTCTCTACGGCCAGGGCTTGGCGCCCTGCCGGAGCCAGCTGCCCTTTGGCAGGCTTAGAATCCACGGCAATACCCTTGCCGGCGGCCCCTGGGGGCTCGGCGGGAAAGTACTTGCCGGGGCCCGATTTCCTCCGCTTGTTCTGCTCCGTTGATGGTTCGACGGATGGTTGAGTTAGCCGAAGCAAAAAGGTACCTGGTTCCAAAGGTAGCTTGAATGCAGCGTGCTTTGACAGGTAGTCAGAAATGTCGTTCTCCGCTCGGGGAACGTGCTCCGCTTGTATACCGTCGAAGCGCTCCTCCAGCTTCCTCACCTCATCTACGTAGGCCTCCATCAACGGACTCTAATAATCTTTGTTGACTTGTCTGACGACAAGCTGCGAATCACCCCTGACGATGAGCTTCTTCACCCCGAGGTCTGCCGCGATCCTGAGACCGGCAAGTAGCCCCTCGTACTTAGCAGTGTTGTTTGTGGACATCTCCCTATTGGAAATATGCCCTAGAGGCAATAATGAAATGGTTATTATTATATTTCCTTGTTCATGATAATTGTCTACTGTTCATGCTATAATTGTATTAACCGGAAACCGTAATACATGTGTGAATACATAGATCGTAATATGTCCCTAGTAAGCCTCTAGTTGACTAGCTCGTTGATCAATAGATGGTCATGATTTCCTGACCATGGACATTGGATGTCGTTGATAACGGGATCACATCATTAGGAGAATGATGTGGTGGACAAGACCCAATCATAAGCATAGCACAAGATCATGTAGTTTGTTTTGCTAGGGCTTTTCTAATGTCAAGTATCGTTTCCTTAGACCATGAGATTGTGCAACTCCCGGATACCGTAGGAATGCTTTGGGTGTATCAAACGTCACAACGTAACTGGGTGACTATAAAGGTGCACTACAGGTAGCTCCGAAAGTATCTATTGAGTTGGCACGAATCGAGACTGGGATTTGTCACTCCGTATGACGGAGAGGTATCTCTGGGCCCACTCGGTAATGCATCATCATAATGAGCTCAGTGTGACTAAGGAGTTAGTCATGGGATCATGCGTTACGGAACGAGTAAAGAGGCTTGCCGGTAACGAGATTGAACAAGGTATAGGGATACCGATGATCGAATCTCGGGCAAGTAACATACCGATAGACAAAGGGAATTGTATACGGGATTGATTGAATCCCCAACATTATGGTTCATCTGATGAGATCATCGTGGAACATGTGGGAGCCAATATGGGTATCCAGATCCCGCTATTGGTTATTGGCCGGAGAGGTGTCTCGGTCATGTCTGCATGGTTCCCAAACCCGTAGGGTCTACACACTTAAGGTTCGGTGACGCTAGAGTTGTTATGGGAAATAGTATGTGGTTACCGAAGGTTGTTCGGAGTCCCGAATGAGATCCCGGACGTGACGAGGAACTCCGGAGTGATCCGGAGGTGAAGATCGATATATTGGACGAAGGGTATTGGAGTCTGGAATTGTTCTGGGGGTACCGGGTGACGACCAGCGTGACCGAAAGGTGTTTCAGAGGCCCCGGCAAGCGTTGGGGGGCCTTATGGGCCAAGGGGAAGGGGCACACCAGCCCACTAAGGGGCTGTGTGCCCCTCCCAACCCCTCTCACGTAACTTGGAGAGGTGGGGGCGCCTCCCCTAGGGCAGCCACCCCTCCCGGCTAGGGGGGCAAGTTTCCTAGGGGTGGGGACGCCCAAACCCATATAGGGTTTCCCTTGTGGCCGCCGCCCCTCCCCTAGGGAACCCTAGGGTGCCTCCTCCACCCCCTCCCCCCTATATATAGTGAGGGAGAGAGAGGGCAACCGCACCCCTTCCCCTGGCGCAGCCCTCTCCTCCTCCAACTCCTCCTCCTCCTCCGTAGTACTTAGCGAAGCTCTGCCGGAGAACCACGAGCTCCATCGCCACCACGCCGTCGTGCTGCTGGAGTTCTCCCTCAACTTCTCCCCTCCCCTTGCTGGATCAAGAAGGAGGAGACGTCCCCGGGCTGTACGTGTGTTGAACGTGGAGGCGCCGTCCGTTTGGTGCTAGATCGGATCTTCCGTGATTTGAATCGCCGCGAGTACGACTCCATCAACCGCGTTCTTGTAACGCTTCCGCTTAGCAATCTTCAAGGGTATGAAGATGCACTCCCTATCTCTCATTGCTAGCATCTCCTAGATTGATCTTGGTGACACATAGGAATTTTTTTGAATTATTGCTACGTTCCCCAACACTCCCTGGGGAAGTGCATCTGGATCACATACTTGAGGTGCTCTCCGGTGGGTGCGACAAGCAGCACACCGGCACCGGCGCCTGGCAGTGATAAAGCCCCATCAAAGTACATGATCCAGTCGCGATTCACTTCCTTGCCGGGGAGAGCGGTCTCCTGGATTTCTTCGTCGGGCGTTGAGGTCCATTCTGCAATGAACTCCGCTAAGACTCTACTCCGGATTATCGAAGTACTTTCAAACTTCAACCCAAAGCTTGACAACTCCAAGGCCCACCCCACAATCCTTCCGGTTGCATCTGGGTTGTGCAGTATCCGTTGCAACGGAAGGCGGGTGACGACGATGATCTCGTGGGCTTGGAAGTAATGACGCAGCTTCCTCGAGGCCATAAGGAGGCCGAAGAGCAATTTCTGCAGACTGGAGTACCTTGACCTAGCCCCCTGCAAGAGGGAGCTGACAAAGTAAACCGGGTGCTGCATCATCTTCTTCTTCTGCACCACTTCACTTGGCTGCACGGGCCCTGTCCCAATGGCGCCAGACTCTGCCGGAGGCCTTGCCTTGCCGGCACCAGGCCCTGCCGGGGGAATCTCTGACTTGCCATCCGCCGGTCCTGCCGTTGCCGCTGCCTCCTCGTCGACCTCCCTCTGCGCCACTAGTGCGGCGCTGACCACTTGATTCGTTGCCGCCAGACACAGCAGCAACGGCTCTTGTGGTTTAGGCGCAACCAGTATTGGCGTAGAGGAAAGGTATTTCTTCAGATCCTGCAACGCTGCCTCGGCCTCTGGGGTCCACTCCATTGGGCCTTCCTTCTTCAAGATTTTGAAAAAGGGAAGGGCACGCTTAGCGGACTTGGAGATGAATCTGCTCATGGCGGCAACACAGCCAGTGAGCCGGCGCACATCCTTGATCTGCTTGGGTGCCTCAATTTGCTCAATAGCCTTGATGTTGTCCGGGTTTGCCTCGATCCCATGCTGTGACACAAAGAACCTGAGAAGTTTTCCAGATGGAACGCCAAAGACACACTTCTCAGGGTTCAGCTTGAGGTTGATCTTGCGTAGGTTGGCAAATGTCTCTTCTAAGTCTTGTACAAGGGTCGCCTTGTCCTTGGTTTTGACCACTATGTCATCCATATAAACTTCCATATTTCTATGTAGCTGGGGCTCAAAACCGATCTGGACCGCCCTTGCGAATGTCGAGCCAGCACTCTTCAACCCGAAAGGCATCCTTAAAAAGCAATACGTACCACATGGGGTGATAAATGTTGTCTTCTCTTCATCTTCTCTTGTCATGAAGATCTAGTGGTAGCCCGAGTAGGCGTCGAGGAATGACAACAGATCACACCCGGCCATGGAGTCAACAATCTGGTCGATGCGCGGCAACGGGAAGGGGTCCTTAGGACAAGCCTTATTGATATCTGTGTAGTCAATACACAGCCTCCACTTCCCATTTTCCTTGCGCACCACCACCGGATTGGCCAACCACGTCGGATGGAGCACTCCTCTCACCAAACCTGCCGCTTCCAATTTCCTGATCTCCTCTGTGATGAACTCCTGTCGTTCCAAAGCTTGCTTCCTGACCTTCTGCTTGACGGGTCGCGCGTGGGGGCAGACAGCAAGATGGTGCTCAATCACTTCCCTGGGAACACCGGGGATGTCAGATGCTTGCCATGCAAACACATCGACATTCGCCCGCAGGAAAGTGACGAGCGCGCTTTCCTATTTGAGGGTGGAGCTTATGGTGAAAGCCCCTCCCGTGCCATCCTCCTTGACGGACACCCTCTTGGTCTCTGGTGGTGCAGCTCTGGATTTCTTGCTCTTACCGGTGGAGCTCTCTGGCACGTCCTCGACGGTAGCACAACACTCTGATGAGGTGCGCTTGCCGGAGTGGGTGCGAGAGGTCTTGCCGGGCTTCTTCTTCCCTCCCGGGGCTTCAACGGCATGAGCAAGTGCCCTGGCGGCAGCTGCTGCACCTGCTTCCCGGTAGAGCAGGTCGGCGCAGATCAGCGCATCCTTCTTGTCACACGGGACGGTGATGATGGTCATCGGCCCAGGCATCTTCAGCGTGTTGTAGGCATAATGCGACGCCGCCATGAACTTGGCTAGTGCCGGGCGGCCGAGGATCCCGTGTTAGGGCAAGGGGATCTTGGCTACGTCGAAGACAATCCTTTCCGTCCTGTAATTCAACTCGCCTCCAAATGTCACGGGCAGCGTGACCTTCCCCTTCGGCTGACTCCTTCCCGGATTGACCCCTTGAAACGTGCCCGTTTCCTCGAGGTCTCCATCAGGAATTTACAGCCTCTTGTTCACCTTGAGGTTGCGTACCGTTTGTGAGACCAACAATGGCAAGCACCCGACCGCAGTTGTGCGATCAGGGTGGTCCTCGGCGTCAAAGATGATAGGCGTGCTGGACCACTTCAGCGGCTTCTGAGCATCGAACGATGGCTCCGCTGCTGTGATCTCACGCGCCCACTGCTTGAGCTGGCGGTGAGAGGTATGCAGCGAGGCCCCACCATCGACGCACATGGCCTCTATAGCCTTCTGGAACTCATGCTCGCCGGACTCGTCGTCTTCGTCATGATCATCGTCTTCCTGCTTCTTGTCGCGGCCCCGAGCGGGCCTCTCTTGTTGGTTATCCTTGCCGCGGCGACCTCCTTGGCCGCCACGCTTCTTGCCGGATCCCTCGGCACCATCTTGGCCCTTCTCCTTGTCCCGCCTCTCATACTCAGCTTTTTGCTTCTCAATAAGCAGCTCGACTTGCCGGCAGTTCCGGAGGTCGTGGCCCTTGGTGCTTGTCGGAGCCCCTGGCTTGTCGGCAGCCGCCAAGGCCCGGCAGACGGCGCACCCGGCTATTTCCTTGCCGGGGTCGTCTGCCTTGGCCTTCTTGGCAGCGCCGACGTCCTTGGATCCCTCAAGGGCAAGCACGGTCTTATCCTTGTGTTTCCTGTTGCGGCGCCGGCCCTTCTTTGTCGGGGCGGCGGTGTCTTCGTCCGTGGAGTCGGTTTCTCCGCCGGCGTCCTCGCCGGGGTACTTCCTTCCCTCTTCGGCCCGGGCGCATCTGTCGGCTAGAACATAAAGTTCGGCCACATCCTTGACCTTGTTCATCGCCAGCTCTTCGCGCATCTTGCGGTTGCGCACGTTCTGATGGAACGCGCTAATCACGGCGGTGGGTGAGGGAGTCCTGGATTAGGGGGTCCTCGGACGGCTGGACTATATACTTTAGCCGGACTGTTGGACTATGAAGATACAAGATTGAAGACTTCGTCCCGTGTCCGGATGGGACTCTCCTTGGCGTGGAAGGCAAGCTTGGCAATACGGATATGTAGATCTCCTCCCTTGTAACCGACTCTGTGTAACCCTAGCCCCCTCCGGTGTCTATATAAACCGGAGGGTTTAGTCTGTAGGACAACAACAATCATACCATAGGCTAGCTTCTAGGGTTTAGCCTCTACGATCTCGTGGTTGATCAACTCTTGTAATACTCATATCATCAAGATCAATCAAGGAGGAAGTAGGGTATTACCTCCATCGAGAGGGCCCGAACCTGGGTAAACATCGTGTCCCCCACCTCCTGTTACCATCCTCCTTAGACGCATAGTTCGGGACCCCCTACCCGAGATCCGCCGGTTTTGACACCGACATTGGTGCTTTCATTGAGAGTTCCACTGTGTCGTCATCATAAGGAGGGATGGCCCGTCTCGTTGTCAAGGACAACATTACCTCTAGCTGAGCCCTGGCTGTAGGCATAAACTCTCCGACTAGGCGGCTTCGTCATGACCGCCCGCTCGGCCGCTGCGCCGACGATGACTTCTCGGGTCATCAAAAACAGTCTCCACGTCGGCTCGGAATTCGCCGAGCAGATGGATCCAATGGAGCTCTCTTCTTTGAATGAGCTCTTGGATCGCATCGCCGCCTTGGGAGTCGCTACGGACTATGATCGGATCGGGCTTACACCCGACCAAAGGGAGATTAACTCTCCGCTGATCACCCATCGGATAGCGGTGGTGGAGGAGCAACGCAGTGATTCTTCCTCTATCTTGAGGACAAGCTATGTTCAGATTCTCGAGCTCTCTAAGCCGGATACCCAAGCTCTGAACCTAGAATCAGACAGCGGGCCAGACCTATTGGGCAACAAACCAGAACCCGAACTTTCAAAATCGGAAACTCCGCCGTTCCCGGGTCTCAGATCAGGTCAGGGTTCGGACCTAAATCTACCCACCCACCCAGACATAAGTGATCTTTCCCACATTAGACAAGAGCCCCAAGAAACAGTACATCACTATTGGGCCAGATTCCTCCTTGTAATGAGCAAGGTCAGGGACTGTCGCGAGGAAGACGCAATTTCGTTCTTTTGCAAAAATTGCGCGGACAAGGGAATCCTCAACGCCATAAGTCGCCGTGACATAGCACACTTCGCTGACTTGGCGGCCATAGTACAGAAGTACTGTGTGATGGAAAGCGCCTGGAAAACCCAAACAAAATTCTGGGATCCTCCGGCTCTCACTAAAACCCCCGTCTGAATTAAAAGGGTGTACTCTCATAAATCACCCGATCCAATTACAAAGAAACAAAAGCCCACTACAGGGCGTGGAACCGTACTGAAGGGATGGCTCAACGGGCCATGCAAAATTCACAGTACAGCGGATACCATACCAACACACAACCTTAGAGCATGTTGGTACTCCGGCAGGTGGCCAAGAGCGGTGAGGATATCCTCATCAACAATACCGCAGAGCACCATCCCATGGAGAACAACAATACAATATTGGTAGTCTTCGAGACCTTCGCCTCAAATAATAGGCATAAGCGAGCACCAGCCGCCCTGGTCCTTAGTCCAATTGTGGACGGCTTCCGGCTTACTAAAGTGCTCATGGACGGCGGCAGCGGA
The DNA here is from genome assembly GCF_018294505.1 of Triticum aestivum. Lineage (NCBI taxonomy): Eukaryota > Viridiplantae > Streptophyta > Magnoliopsida > Poales > Poaceae > Triticum > Triticum aestivum. The sequence continues at coordinate 183,111,800 of NC_057796.1, forward strand.
CTACACCTCATCTATGAGGAGACCCTTTGAAAAATGGAAATAGACAGAAGCCGCATTGAGCAAAGCAGCACGACCTTCAGAGGAATCATCCCTAGTCGGGAGGCACGATGTGCTGGCAAAATCACACTAGATGTGGTATTCGGCACGCCGGAGAATTATAGGTCCGAAGAAATCACATTCCAAGTGGCCCCGTTCAATAGCGGATACCACACCCTTCTAGGGCGGGAGGCATTCACGATCTTCCAAGCTATACCCCATTACGGGTACATGAAGCTCAAAATGCCCAGACCCAATGGAATCATCACTCTAGCTAGTGATCCGGACATAGCACTCCGCGCCAAAAATAAAACGGCCGCACTGGCCCTCGAGGCGTTATCCGAAGCCCTCGCGGCCGAGGAATTAACTGCGCTGCGCTCCACAGTGGACAGGGACGACGTGATACTTGATAAAAGATCCAAGTCCACCTCTTTTAAACCAGCAGATCAAATAGTCAAATTCCAAGTCCATCCAACGGACCCTACAAAAACAGCATCCATCGGGGCATAGTTAAACCCCACAGTAGATGCCGCACTACGGGAGTTCTTGCGCGAGAATTGGGACATCTTCGCCTGGCATCCTTCAGACATGCCAGGAATCCCACGCAGGCTGGCCGAGCATAGCCTTAACATCCTAAAGGGATTCAAGCCGGTCAAGCAAACTCTTCGGCGCTTCTCTGAGCCTAAGCGACAAGCTATGGGAGAGGAGCTAGCCAAGTTACTGGAGGCCAGATTCATTCGGGAAATAAAACATCCAGACTGGCTAGCAAACCTGGTGATGGTACCAAAGAAGGACAAATCCTGGCGCCTATGCGTCGACTTCAAGGACCTTCATAAGGCTTGCCCGAAGGATCCCTTCCCCCTCCCTCGCATCGATCAAATTATCGACGCTACCGCAGGACACGGCTCATTGTGTTTCCTCGACGCATACTCTGGATACCACCAAATTAAGATGGCGGAGTCCGATCAAGCCGCAACGGCATCTATCACTCCATACGGCCCCTTTTGTTTTAACACCATGCCTTTCGGGCTCAAAAACGCCGGTGCAACCTATCAACGCATGATGCAGACATGCTTGGAGACACATATTGGCAAAACAGTCGAGGCATACGTAGACGATGTGGTCATTAAAACCAAACACGTCGAATCCTTAATAGACGACTTGAGGCTCACGTTCGATAATCTCCGAACATACGACATCAAGCTTAATCCGGAAAAATGCGTCTTCGGCGTGCCCGCCGGAAAGCTCTTAGGCTTCATCGTCTCTAATAGAGGAATCGAAGCAAACCCGGCTAAAATCCGAGCTCTGTCACAGTTGGCTATACCAACAGACCTTAAGCAAATCCAGAAACTGACTGGATGCATGGCTGCTTTAAGCCGCTTTATCTCCCGATTAGGAGAAAATGCACTACCCCTTTATCGCCTCCTGCGATGCACCGAACACTTTGAGTGGACGGATGCGGCCATGGCCGGATTAGAAGAAATAAAAGCCGTTTTGGCCACGAACCCAATCTTGGCCGCACCTAACGTCGGCAAACCAATGCTGCTATATATAGCGGCAACACACCAAGTTGTAAGCGCAATGCTCGTCGTCGAACGAGAGATGGACGGACATAAGTTCCTGCTTCAAAAGCCGGTATACTATGTATCCACCGTCCTCACTCCATGCAAATCACGGTACCCACATTATGAAAAGATAACATGTGCGGTCTTCATGGCATCTCGGAAAATGCGACACTACTTTCAAGAGTGTTCAATTACGGTGGCCTCTGAAGTGCCACTCAACGATATAATAAACAACCGCGAGGCCACGGGCCGGATTGCTAAATGGGCTATTGAGCTCCTCCCGTTCGACATAATATACAAACCACGGCGAGCCATTAAGTCACAAGTCCTGGCTGATTTCGTCACCGAATGGACAGAAGCCGAACTCCCTAAAGAGTATGGCGCGTACTCCAACTGGATTTTGCACTTTGACGGCTCTAAAATGCTGGCTGGTCTAGGGGCCGGCGTCGTCCTGACGTCCCCCACCGGAGATATGGTCCAATACGTACTCCAAATACTATACACAGATTCTAACAACGCGGCAGAATACGAGGCCCTGTTACATGGTCTCCGGATGGCAGTCTCCATGGGCATTCAACGCCTGGAGGTGCGTGGGGACTCGAACCTCGCAATATCTCAAATAAATGGAGACTTCGACGCCAAGGATCCAAAAATGGTGGCTTATCGCAACACCGTCCTCAGAATGTCAGCTCGATTCGAGGGGCTTGAATTCCACCATGTGGCTCGGGAAAACAATCAGGCAGCGGATGTCCTCGCCCGCATCGGCGCTAAGCGCGACCCCGTCCCACCTAATATCTTCTTGGAAAGGCTGTTTAGGCCATCCGTGGTATGGGAAGGGGAAACCGGTAATAATAGTCCGGACCCGGCCACAACGACAGATACCGAACACTCTGACATAATTGGAGGCTCTGCCACCGAAATAACACCTTCCGCCCACGTAATAATGGCTGTCATCGCCCGGTGGACAGAACCATTCCTGGCCTACCTAACTAGGCAGGAACTACCCGAAGACCCAAACGAGGCGCGCTGCATTGTGCGGCGGTCTAAAGCCTATAAGGTCCACGAGGGAGAGCTTTATAAGAAAAGCGCTACCGGAGTCCTTCAAAGGTGCATCTCCAAAGAAGAAGGGCGGCAACTTTTGGTAGAAATTCATGCTGGACTTGGCGGCCACCATGCCGCAGCTCGGGCCCTTGTAAGCAAGGCCTTCCGTACAGGTTTCTACTGGCCGACGGCCCGAGCAGACGCACAGGACCTTGTTCAACGTTGCGTTGGTTGCCAGCTTTTTGCAAACCAAAGCCATATGGCCTACTGCTCTCCAAACAATCCCCATTACTTGGCCCTTTGCGGTCTAGGGGCTGGATATGGTCGGACCCCTTAAAGGGGGGAGCCATAAGAAAAAATACTTATTGGTCATGGTGGATAAATTCACCAAATGGATAGAAGCGAAACCAGTTAAAACGGCCAAATCCGGACCAGTGATAGACTTCATATCCGGGGTCGTACACCGTTATGGCGTCCCCCACAGCATCATCACCGATAATGGCTCGAACTTTACAGCCGATGAGGTAAAACTTTGGTGCATCAACATGGGCATCAAGCTCGATTATGCTTCTGTCTATCACCCGCAAACTATCGGTCTAGTCGAACGAGCAAACGGTCTTATCATGAGCGGCATAAAACCCAGATTAGTGCGATCCTTGAAGGAATCCAATACGCACTGGGTAGAGGAGCTCGACTCCGTACTATGGGGGCTGCGGACCACGCCGAATTGCACTACCGGATACACACCGTTTTTTATGGTGTACGACACAGAGGCGGTACTGCCCTGCGACATAATTCATGACTCACCTCGAGTGCGCATGTATGAAGAGAAAGAAGCCGAGCTTGATCAACAAGACAGTTTGGATGCCCTGGAGGAGGAGCGTGACGTGAAAAAAGCCCGTTCCACATTCTTTCAGCAACAGGTTCGAAGATATCAGAGCAGAGAAGTACGGGCCAAAACTTATAATGTTGGCGAACTCGTTCTATGCCTACCAGATAAGAAAAAGAACAAGCTCAAGCCCAAATGGGAAGGTCCCTTCGTTATTGACCAAGTTCTGATCGGTGGAGCGTACCGTCTGCGGGATGCATCGGACAATCGACTCGAGCCAAACCCATGGAACGCAGCCATGCTCCGAAGGTTCTATGCCTAGCGCCGGACTCGGTGTTCGTCTCCTTACCTCTGTCAATTTTTTGTATATGCATTATCTGTCTTTTCTTTCTTTCTTCCCCTTTTTTCTTCAAGGCCTTAAAAGGCTAAAATGTGTCTTGACTACACAATCTTGACGCGCTAGCCGCGCTCATGATACCTGGGGGCTTCTTATACAGAAGCTTAATATAACTATCTTCCGGGCTCTATGCCCCACACATGTGTTATTCTTCCACATGGACCTTTTTTCGCCATTATATGCATCGATATGACTTATGTTTTGGCCAAGCTGGGTTGCCTGGCTCTTGTTTTTATGCCCTACGTTCCCGTTAATTCGGCTAGGGCATAAGGGGAGCACCTCTGCGATTGTTACTGCCGGGTCAGCCGGATGTGTACCTCACACTGGGTGAAGCCGAAAGCTAGCGTTCTTAAGGGAATACTCGGTCGGTGAACAAAAGACGACCTTTACTTATTGTAAATACATGCCCCCAGATGTTTATATCCAGCGTCTCATTTCGCAGCTCGGACATGCACATTAGGGCATGCGTACCCAGGGAAAGGAACCCTTAACGGAACTATTCTCCCTGGAAGATGTTTCTTACTATCCATGTAATATAACATAGCTAGTTAGGTACTTGTCTGTTCAAGCACTTATGACCCCTACGCCTGGTTTCCGCGCATACCCCGGTTTCTACATAACTGAGTGGGTATTCGGATACACTCCGGACTGTCGGGTCCAGAGGTCGAAGCGAAAAGGTCCGCCATGACAAATGATTTACAATCCGGCTAGGGACAATACATGTCACTTGAAGTACACAGTCACTTAGACTGACTAAATTCTTCTTCTATACCGTCCAACAGGCTGTCTAGCCTACAATCCTGTTGGGAATACTTTGCGGCTAATTCTACTTGGTCATACACCAAACTGACGGGGATCTCTTTCCCATCAGGCCCCACAGGTCCGACCTCGGCCATGTGGTTCGGGTCAGCCTTGGTATATCGCGTCTTCACCATGGCCTAGGCTTCCCTCGCACCTTGTCGGCAGGCCGATATCTTCCATAATCGGAAGCGCCGTCGCGCTCCCTTGAGCTTCTCTATAAGCTCCCCCATGCCTCTTGGCAGGGAGGCAGACGGCCACAAGGCTTGGGTAATACCCTGCATCACTTGCCGAACTTGTTCGTGTAGTTGGGAGAGCTCTGGCAGAAGATCACCCGCAGACCCGGGCATCTCCTCCGCGGGACGACCCGTCAGCATACCTACAGACATAACTCTGTTAGCCGGCTTCTTCGCCGAACTCTCTAAAAGTTCGTTCAAGCACTTACTGAAAATGCCGCGTCGAAGCCGCTTATTCTCCTTCACGGAGTCAGCAAGCTGGGCTCGAACATCTTTCAGTTCCACGCCCAGCTGGATATTGGCGTCTTGGAGATCGTTTTTCTCCCGCCTAACTTGCCTAAGCACGCGCTCGCCAGCCTTTAGCTATCGTAGAGCATGTTGCTCATCCGGATTCACTCCGGGATCATCTGCACAATCTATTGTTAGATTTGCACGCATGCCGCATAATACCTGGTACATGACATTCTTTGCAATGAAAACAAGCATTACCAGACGGGGCCTTCTCAGACTCCTTCACCGCGGCAACTGCGGCCTGAAGCTGGGCTTTGCACTCCTCCAGCTCTAGAGACAACTGGGTATTCTTCTCCGTAAGAACCTATGCAAACAATGATCCTTAAATCAGTTGTGCCAACTGCTTCAAGTCTCAGGGGCTACTGATATACATAATTATTAGATTTCCTTACCCGTATATCTTTCACATACTGGTCCGTGGCTCTAGCGAGACCATTTTGAGCAGCTCGGATGTACGCGTCTCCTGAGTTGAAGGCATCGAACGCCTCTTGGGAGAAACAAGCGTCACGGAGTACGGCCCGGCGACGCCTGTGATTCATGGCGCTCTCCACTTCGGAATTTGTAGCGGATAGCCTATCCGCATCCTCTGTAGGAGGAACATCCGGCGTTGGCCCCATGTTAGCGTCCGCCTCTATGTCCGGCTCTGGAGCCCGACTGGTGGAGGCGTGACCGGCAACCTCTCCGGATATAGTCCGGCGAGCGTTTTTCCTACCAGGAAACATGGGCGTTATTATATTTTAAAAGACGACCACCACGGAGCGGGGTTCTCTTTCGTACCTCTGCGACGGCGTCTCAGTCCTGACCGCCTTCCTTTTAAGCCTACCCGGCTTCGGTGCCCCTTGTTGGCGAGTCACTGCGGGTTCGGCATGGCGTCCCGAGGGCCTTCCCTGTAAAACGCCATATGTGTGCAGTAGGTGAAGTGCAGAAAAAGGGATCCTTCTTGGAAGTTAGGGCTCCGGTTTTACTTACATGCGATGCGGGGAGCAGTCCAGGATAATCGGCTATGATGGCCACCAAGGTACCGTCACAGCTCAACTGATAGAACGTTCTGTCGATGAGCTCCACAAATGTGTCCGGATCTTCTTCGAGTCCGGGGTCGAGGGCCCAGTCATGGTCCTCTGGTTGTGGAGACGGGCTGTGGACCTCCCTCACGGCTTTTCGCAGTTCCTGTTATGAAATAACAAGGTAAATACTTATGACAAAGAATGCGGAAAGGACTGGAGTAGAAAGTAGCAGCTCACCCAGCTTGGGGGTTGTACATGGAGAATCCATCCCGTGGCTTGATACGGGCGAACTCCTCTTCTTCTCCTTTATACAAATTGGACAGTATCTTCGCTAGGGCAGCGACAGAGTCCGGACCTTTACGACCGCAGAGGGTGGCATCGTCTTCCCCATTGAAGTGCCACATGGGTTGTCCCCGATATTGAAGTGGCTGCACCCCCCGCATTATGCATATGGACATAACCTCGGTTATTGTCAATCCTGATTTGGCCAGCATATCTATCCGGCCCATCAGGTAAAGGACTTCCCGTTATCTTCCTCCTGGGGGCTCCGAGGGCGCCAGCTGCGGCGTTTCTTCAAAGGGGCGTTGTCGAACTCAGGAAGGCCCATCCGAATAAGATCTGGAAGGGGGACGTCCTCCATATAAAACCACTCCGAAGGCCAGTCTTCGGACGTCTTCTTCGGTGTACCGGACAGGTATCCGGTACCGGCGATGCGCCATATTTCGGCTCCGCCCACTTGATATAGTGACCCCTTCTGTGTACGGGGCACGAGGCAGAATAGCCTCCGCCATAGCTCAAAATGAGCTTCGCAGCCCAGAAACAGCTCGCAAAGGGCGACGTAGCCAGCGATGTGTAGGATGGAAGCGGGGGTAAAGTTATGCAACTGGAGGCCGTAGAACTCCAGGAGCCCGCGGAGGAACGGATGGATTGGGAATCCAAGTCCCCTTAGTAAATAAGGGACAAGGCATACCCGCTCCCCCTTGGATGGGTTGGGGAAGCTCTCCGCTTGCTCCCCGCCATTGTAGGTGGCGAGCCCGGCTCGAACGGGAACCATATACGCTGCAGGGAGAAATCCCTGGGTCTGTAACTCTACTAATTGGCTGTGAGGGACGGAACACCTCTTCCAATCGCCGGGCTTAGGGCTACGGGAGCGAGAGGAGGAGCTGCGATGGCCGGCCATGTTGGAATGGATTTTTCCAGGCGCGCTCCGATGGATACTCGCTGTGGGAGGATGGTGTGATCTGGATCTAAGAATCCCCGTCTCTTTAATAGACGGTTTACTCACATGGCTAGGGTGGCAAATGTAAAAATGCCCTGGCTTCTCGCATTCGCTCGACACGTGGAAGATAGCCATTATTAGGCGCGAAAGCCAAGGAGTGCAACATTTATGGGAAGCCGGACACTACTCAACAGGTACTCAGAATTTGGAGAAGAACCCGCCTTGCAATGCCGAAGACAATCTGCGCGCCGGACTCATCGTCATTGAAGCCTGGTTCGGGGGCTACTGAGGGAGTCCTGGATTAGGGGGTCCTCGGACAGCCGGACTATATACTTTAGCCGGACTGTTGGACTATGAAGATACAAGATTGAAGACTTCGTCCCGTGTCCGGATGGGACTCTCCTTGGCGTGGAAGGCAAGCTTGGCAATACGGATATGTAGATCTCCTCCCTTGTAACCGACTCTGTGTAACCCTAGCCCCCTCCGGTGTCTATATAAACCGGAGGGTTTAGTCCGTAGGGCAACAACAATCATACCATAGGCTAGCTTCTAGGGTTTAGCCTCTACGATCTCGTGGTAGATCAACTCTTGTAATACTCATATCATCAAGATCAATCAAGCAGGAAGTAGGGTATTACCTCCATCGAGAGGGACCGAACCTGGGTAAACATCGTGTCCCCCGCCTCCTATTACCATCCGCCTTAGACGCACAGTTCGGGACCCCCTACCCGAGATCCGCCGGTTTTGACACCGACAGCGGGATGAACATCGGGGATGTTGTACTGCACCCGGCTGAACCTCTGGATGTACTTGCGTAGGGTTTCCCCTTCCTTCTGGGGAATGATATGCAAATCACTGGCCTGGCCATGAGCTTGGTGGCCTCCGGTGAAGGCACCAACGAACTCATGGCACAGATCCGACCAAGAAGAAATGGAATCCGCCGGCAAGTGCATCAACCAAGACATGACGTTGGGCTTCAGTGCCAACGGGAAGTAATTGGCAAGCACCTTGTTGTCGTGAGCTCCAGCAGCTTGCATCGCGATGGTGTAGATGCTGAGGAGCTCCGACGGATGGGTCTTGCCGTTGTACTTCTCGCCGACGTCGGGTTTGAACATGCGGTGGGACGGCCACTGGAACTGCCGCAGCTCACGGGTAAAGGCTGGGCAACCCACCTCGTAAGGTAGGCCGCCGGAGCCCCCCGGTGCTGGGTGGCCCATAGCGGGTCCCGCCTGCTTATCCGACTGGTGGCGTGTATCGCGCCGGCGCTCGATGGTGGTTTGAGCGTCTTCATAGGGCTCGCTCCCGAAGAACTTGGCGTTGATCGCGGTGGGTCCGTGGGTCGGACGACGCTATGGAAATGTTATCACCAGCGTCGTCACAACGGACCAGCACCGGCGGCAGCTGGCGCGGGGGAGGAGAGTGCACTGTGGCTGCAGCTCCCCCGGTCCTTCTAACGCTGCCGTGTGGTGGCTCGACGGAGCGCCGGCCCGAGGGCCTGCATCCCGTGGCCCGTCTTTGTTGGCGACGGCGACGAGGCTCCGGATGGTGGCTCTCCACTTGTCGAGCTTCTCCGCAGCAGGAGGGAAGTCGAGGAGCAGCTGCGCGCGCGCCAAATCTTCTGCTGGCGTGGGTGGTGGCGAAAGCTGCATGGACCGTGGCGCGCTTCAACTTCTAACCATGTTAGAAGGAGCTCTATCATGGCCCGGCGGCTGCGTGCCATTTTCACCAGCGCTTTGGCGGGCATGCTGGGCTCCTTCGTCCTGCGGAAGATGCACGGGGCTCTTCCCACGGCGGTGTCCAGGGTCACCGGCGTGGTGACGCTGCTCGTCGCGCACCCATGGGAAGAGCGCACTATGGGCGCCGGGGTGGGCGTCCTGGAGGTCGTCGCACCGCCCATGGGTGGCACGGCGGCGACCCCGGAGGGCCCCGCGCCACCTGCGGGGGGCCCAACTCCGTCTCTGGATTTTGTGGCGTGTGGCCCGCCGTCTTGCGTACGAACGACGCCGCTCGCCAGGCTCTGACTGCCAGAGCGATGCTGGTGCTCGCGGGCTGCGGCTCGGGTTCCTTCTGCGACTGGCCCGCTGCTCGTCCGCACTGGCACGGGCCGTTCGGCTCCCGATGAGCCGATCGCCCTGATCGTCTTCTTCTTGGGAGCCATGGCGATGAAGAACCGCTAGGCTAACTGCTAGATCAGATTCTCACAACTGCGCCCCTTGCCTGGCGCGCCGAAGATGTCGGTGGAAACGACACCTATGGGATCACTGGAATCCCTTCTACGGTTGGCGGGCGCGGGGTCGCGAGAAGAGCAGGTCTAACAGGAAGCACACAGATCGTTTACCCAGGTTCGGGCCGCGAGGATGCGTAATACACTAGTCTTGCTTTGGTGGATGGATTGAGTGTTCTTGTGTTCTTGAGCTAGCTACGGGGCGTAACTTGCCCAAAAGAGCCGAATCCCTCTCCTGGTCGCCTCGGGCCTCCTTTTATAGGCAAAAGGGGTTGCCATAGTGGCACACAGGAGGTGGAAAGGTATACAGTGTTGCAAGCTTATCGCCCGTATTATAGGACAAGACGCATTTAATGCATCACTTAGGTGTCCCTTAGCTTTATCAGGGATGGGAACGAGGCCCATCCCGTCCGTCGCTGCCTCGCCTTACTTCGACACGCGCCCAGGCCAGCGATGCATGTGGCGCCATGTAGGCAGGCAGGCAGCTGAGGTGGCGCGGTGGTAGGGTCTTCACGAAGATCTGCATGCCACCACGCAGGTGCTTGCTGAGTTGGTCTGGGAGCCGCATGTTGCCACGCAGGTGCCTGCCCAGCTGGTCGGGCTGGCAGCTGCATGCGAACGGCGGTGGAGTCTTGGTCGACGCGGGCCTGGCTGTGGCCCCGCTGATGTCCTTGGCAAGGGCCTTGCCAGGGGCCCGACAAGGGTCTTGCCGTGGCATTGCGGTCGTCCCCGGCAAGGCGCTTGCCGGGGGACTTGTGGGTTCCCTCGGCTAGGATCCCGCCGAGGGTCGCCGTCTACTAATCCTCACCTGATCTTGGATATTTATGATCTTGACGAAGACCTGCATGCCACCACGGAGGTGCCTCCCGAGCCCTAGTTCCAGTACAGTTGTTGGCAGCGTTTGGAACCTTTTGGGCTCGAGGGTGGCTCGCTCTGCTGGTGTTTGGGCAAGTTGCCCCGGCAAGGCTCTTGCCGGGGCCGCGGAGGCCGCCCCGGCAAGGATCTTGCCAGGGGAGTCCACCTCGCCCTCTTGCTCTTTGTGTCTCTGATCTTGGCGTTGTCTTGGTTGTCTTGTGCTTTGGCTTATCTCCGGTTTCCCTCCTTTGCCCTGACAAGTGTGGCCGCAGCGCGTGGCTCTGACTGCCCGTGCACAAGTAAAGGGGTCAAAAGGAGAGCCCCTACTTTTCTACACCGACAATGGTCCAGAAACTTGATCAGGAAGGTGCACTCACAGTGATTTGGACAGATAAAGGTGCTGTAAAAATTTCATACCAATTGGATTCACCAAAATGGTACTTCCTTCACAGCTATTCTCTTTGTCCAGAAACTTGCAAAAATCCTAGAGAAATATTGGCTTGATGAATTGGTCCAAATTTGGTGGAGATATGTTATCTGGGCAGGAGCACAATCTGGTAATTTCTCATAATTAATGAAGCAATATAAAATATACTTGCTTCACAACCTGAAAATATTAACAGAATCAAATATTGGACCCTGTGCTCATATAGATGGTTGGATTGGGCTAAAATTTGGAGGAGTGTGATGATATGAGCACATTAAGGACTGTGCAAAATTTCAAGTCATTTGGAAACTCCTAGCTAGTACTTCCTTCACAATGTCTTATATCTGATAGAAAGTTTGAAAAATTGCTGAGGAAGATTGGCTAAGCAAATAAACTTGAATTTTGGCATGAGGCAATGATTTGGACATAAGAGAATGCCCAAAAGGTTTGGGAGCAATCAGGAAAGGGTAGGTGGCACTTCCTTCACAGAAAGCCACATTGGACAGAAATGAAGAATAATTATTGGGGAAGTATTCTTGAGCTGGGGCAGGAAAGTTTGGGCATATTTGAGCAACATATGACCCAACGAAATTATGAGAATTAATTGGGACTTTTGGGAGTGACAGAAATATAGGTTGCTTCACAACCTAGGGCAGATAGGGTTATTCCTTTATTAGAAAAAGGAATATTCCCTAGAAAAAGATTTTAGGGTTTGGTCAAGGAGTGAAGTGGCATGATCTTGGCAAGGTTTTGAGAATTATGAGCCACTTGGGAGGGGGAATGAGGATGATTTCCCAGGTGGCATGGCCACAGAACCACTCCAAAAAGAAAAACCGAGCAAAAACCAAATAAATCAAAAGAAAAGGGCCAAAAACCAGGCTGTTACAACTCTTACCCCCTTAAAGAAATCTCGTCCTCGAGATTTGGTTGCTCAGGGAACAAGTATGACTTGAGGACACCGTTTCCAGCTCGGGTATCCTTTTTCCTTTACTTATTGTTCCCCTGAGAATTTCAGATGATCAACTTAGCTTGCGCTGGGGTGGTTTGCTTCACCTTTTCCAAATTCTGTTAGGTTTTTGCTCCTATATCAATTCCTCTTGCTGACATTGATTCCCTCATATCTGCGGTGATATCCAATGAATCTGAGCATAAATTTTCCTTTTGTCATGAAAATCTTTTTACTTCTCTCATGGGGTTGCTTCAAATAAATGCAGGCCTTCTGGTTTCAATAAATGCTGAGAATTAATCATGGCCATCTTCTGACGGGATCAGAGTGCTCACAGGTGGCACTGATTTATTTTGATTTATTTCTTTGGCTCGAGCATGAGATATGTACCAAAGATTCGACTGCCTTTTGTCGTGAACAATATGCAAGGGTATGGACTTATAGCTATGGCATACCTCAAATATTTACATCTTGAGACTGGCCTAACAGGGGACTGCCGGACAAATGCTTTTCCTGACAGACTGACCGTGTACTTGATTCCGTCGGTGAGTATACCGGGTCTGAGTTGATTGTTCGGCTTTTGATTTTCTCATTTTGTCGGTATACACATTTGGATTTTTCCACACTAACCATTCCAAGCGGTCAGCGGGATATGAAATCCTTGTAAAAACATAGTAGGCCGCCGAGGGTATGCCTTTGTGGATCCATATGGAATTACGGCCTCCAACTGATTTGGGTATCCGGACCCTGATGGTCGTGCAAAAATCATCATACCTTTGCTGTCAGTCTCACCCTTTAACGGTCATGATTTTGTTTGTTAGGATACCTTACTGAAATAACTTGGCCACACATTTCCTTGATTCTCCGTATGGTCATGGATGTGGGTAGTGCAATATTTTTGGCATTATTCCTTGTGCCCGTTTTCTGACCTGGGTTCGCACACATATGACACATACCCGGGGTTTGTAGCTGTACGGAGTTCGTTGCTGAGGCCAATCATACAGGAAGGGGACATGGTTTTAGGACATCTCCTTTTCAGTTGCGGGAAGAATGACCTTGATGACCATTGTCAAGACTGTTGATTCTGTGATGTCATCCCCAGATCTTGTCGATCCTTGTAATTCATGAGATGCATCTTTCCTTATTTTCCTTTGCCTGACTCGTGGGTTGTGGGATCCTTACTTTCCTTAGGTATATCTACTGGATCCTTGCCGCATCTCGTATGAGTGACTGATATGACTGGGGATGCATGCTCACCATATATAAGAATCATATGCAACCAAACACTTGATTCTTAAGGTAGGCATATGTTTTGACTGAATTGCACCTCTGACAAGAATTATTGCAAGTCTGATCCTTGAACTGCACTGTCAAATATTGCCAACTCGTCATCTAATCTCTAGGGACGGTGCATTAGTGTGATATTGATGCAGACTGAATGGCTTACATGAGAAGCCATCCGAGTAGCTTGCTGAGGAAGACTTGTAAACTTCTGCTCAAATCTTTTGTCTGGGTATCATGCAGAAGAAGGCTATATAGCTTACACACGAAGCTTGGACTGATTATTGTGCTGGAGAAGCCTAAGTTCCGTACTTGAGAAGCTTCTCCTCAGGTTTGCTTGTTGAGAAAAATTCATTTTCGTTCGTCAGAAGCTTTTACCGAGGTATCTTGCTAAGAAAGACCGGGTATCTTGGACCGGAAATTGTTCACATATCATGTTGAGGAAAATTGAGGAGCCTTCCAGCATAAATTTCTTCCGATAACGTGTGGAAGAAGACTGAGTTTCTTACATCCAAAGCTTCATACTAATATGCAGACTGAAATCTACACACACGCCTATAATTTTTTTATGGCTGATTATTTGCATGAGAAAATTTGTTTGACTATCTTCCTTGAGCATATCACATTCTGACTTTATTTCGGATGATAACATATTTCAAGCATCATGGATTGCTAAGCCAAAATTTTGTATGTGATCCATACCTTTGACTGAAAATATACCGTTGAGCTTGCACCTGACTTGTCTTGCTGCTGACTTGATCATTACTGCTGTGAGGATTTCGTACTGATGTAGACTTGAGGCTAATAGTCAATCCAATACGCCATTGGTATTCTGAGCAGATATTAACGCTATAATGAAGTTGACTGGGCAGACCATACTGTTTAGCTGAGTTGCTTCCAAATATTCCAAACCCTTATTGCTTCTTCAAATCCGGTGTTGGTTGATGAGCAACTCTTTATAGGGGAAAAATAATGTAACACCGGGGCCCAAAAAGAAATAAGCAAAAGAAAACTCAACTAAACAAAAGCACACAACAACAATCACTACACAGTCAAACAAAGTCACATAGTACTGCTAGTCACACAATATGCATGCCTACTTAAGCACACAAATCTTGCGGGATCTCCGGTTCTACGATCTAGCATGCTGTGACGGTGTGCACGAGGACGAATAAATGTGTGGAAGAATTGATGTAAACAGCGCTACACCAAGTGCTAGCTTAGCCAGGTAGCAACCTGGACTAGCTCGGAGGCGAGGATGCACTCGGTAATCATGTAGTGGGACACGAAGGTCGCAACCACATTATTATCAAGTGGACGGAAAAAGATCCGCACTTGTCTAAGAAATAGGATTGCGGGGAAAAAACTGAGGCTGCTGACATTGCCCTTTCTTGATAACTAAGATCATTAAGGGTTGACAACACGACAAAATGAAAGAGCGATTCAGGATAGAAGCATGTCCATCACTGAAACGATAGGTGGGGCTGAAAGGAGGATATCGGCGAGATACCTGAGCACCATTCTTGCAAACAGTGTCGGGATCACTTGGCATCACTCTGCTGGGACAGAAATGACACCAAACACCAAAGAACGAGCAAGAAAAGAAAACTAGAGAAATGCAAAAGCTGAGCTGTAGTGGATCCGAACCGATGCCAGCTACACTCACCAGATAAACCGTTAGCAACAAATAATAAGGCTATATGCATGTTATGCAACAAACAAATGCAGCAACCAAATCCAACAAACAAGGTAGACTATACTACCAATTACTACCGGTTTCTACCGCTTGCGCAAACTAAGGCGTCCTACAGCCAGACCTGCTCTGATACCAAGCCTGTGGCACCCCGGCTCAGAGAAATCGGAATGCCCTTCTATCCCAGAGATCGAGGAGAAGTCTCTGGAATACGACACTGCTTGACATAGAACAAATCAGCTCTTATTACAAAGGATAATAAATACACTAGTCCTATGTTACAAAGAAACACATCAGCACGGCGACACTTCACCTGCGATACTACACTTGCTCTATGCTAGCAGCGGAACAACTCGTAGTAGCGGAATACTTCTAGCAACGGAACAACGTCGAAGGTGGTGAACTCCACTCCGCAGGGACTCTGGCTGGGACACGATCTAGCTCGCACGCACGGCAACCTCGACAAGCAATCAAGCAATCATGACATCACCTGCAATCTGGCATGACACGCCAGGTCAGTACATTGAATGTACTTGCAAGCTCACAACAACCATAAACATCAAGGTAAGACAATCACATAGCATTAAACAGGTTAATTAAATTAACAACTACTATGATGAAGCAACTACTAAGAATGGTATGAAACTACTATCATACTGAAAACCAACATCTCAATTCTCCAACAACCATCTCATTCTTGACTAACCGGCCAAGCAATATACCATTTCGATCACCTCGTGATCAAAACCAAATAGTGATCATTCACGGATCACAAACGGAACATCCACATGATCACCTCGTGACCACATCACAAACTGAATGATGATCCTCAAGATCATACCAACATCATCATCAACATCCTGCCAAACTGTACTGCTCAATATATCAACATATAAATCACCTGTAAGTCATTCCGTCATGTGAGTGTTGATCGAACGGTGTGATCTAGTACGAACCCATGCCCATGACCGAGGATGCGGCTATCGATAGATTCAACACACACACTCTCTGCAGAGGTAGTGCACTTTACCCACACCACGGAATCCATGGCCTCGCACTCCCATTCGGGTGGACCAACGGCATTCCGACAAAACCGATCTACTGCCATGACACTCTCCCAGCCACTCCGACCAACACCCCCTTTGGGTTTAGTCCTGGGTGGCCCCATGCCTACCAAAGGCACCAACGGCCACCGTCGTGGCAAAACAAAAACGGTCCCAAACGGGGAGAAAGGTATACCAATCACAACAATGGGCACACAAGGCTTATGCCATCCTACCTGATCAGGGTAGCGCCCACGCATAACCTTCCCTCGTTGGAGGCACCGGCGAGAGGCATGACAATAGCATCGCATTAGGGCCTTCCCATAAAGGCAAATATGGTTGCACTGGAAAAGCCCGGTTCGGTGGCACCTGACCAACTTAATGACGGAATTTAACCCCAAAAATATAACTGTGCTAACTGATACTCTGATACCATCTATCAACCTATAATCCAAATCATAGCATATCAAACAAATAATCCAAGCATCATAACATCATACCAAGATACTCCAAGGATATCATAACACTACTATCATGACGAATCCAAGAACGATACAACTACTTCTCAAATATTAAGAACAAGCTATCCAGCTAAGATCCACATGTAAACATCATCTCCGTTATCATACTCCAAAACATAATATCAACTACCATCCTGAACATAATACTAGCCACTAATAATCCAAAGGCAACATGACATCCAAAGTAATACTCCTAAATATCATACCCACAACCACCAAGAAAAATAATCATAATAGCCACTAAGAATCCAAAGGCAACATGTCATCCACATAATCTTCAAAATATATGTCCTAGAACTCCAAGAAAATATCAAGGCAACAACAAGATCAAAATAATACTCCAAGAAATGCCATGAATAAGATCACATGTAGCTAAAGCAATATTTTAAATAAGTTTAAATAATTTAAACCATGTCACTGCATTGCAATCATGCAAATGGAGGGTGTGGCTTGCCTAGGGTGGAAGAAATCACCGGGACAAAGTGCGAGAAGCTCGCGGAATGAATCGCCGGAAAATGTTCTCTCTCGAAGGGGCAGATTAAGCGCAAGGGCAAAATGGTCATTTTCAGAATGTTAACACATGGTGAAAATGATACCAACAAAACGGGCTCGATGATACGAAGAAGTGGGCTTTGGATTCACCTCATTTGGAGTTACGGGTAAAAAGATATGAGGTGTTATCTGCCAGGGACCTTTCTACAAATATTAATCCACAAATAAGTCCCTGACTAGAAAAAGAGAAAACGCATTTAGCCAAATACGCTTTCCAGAATAGGAAATCACATTTCTGGCCTAAACCGCACTGAAATGCGTCTTCAGAACCAGAAAACGTACCCGCGCGAATGCGCTTTCACTTACCCACGTCACTAGGTCCAAGTCAACGGGCTGGGTGGTTGGCAGGTGGGGTCGCTCATGGTGGTGGGGCCCGCCTGGCCTGCTGGCAGGGGCGGCGTCATCTCCCTCCTCTCGCACGCGCTAGGAAGAGGAGAGGGGCGGCGATTGCCGGCGACACGGGCCACCATTGGCGATGCCCGGCCTACCGGCGTGTTCAGGTGGACGAGACGGTCCCGTCCATGGGTGACGCAGCCGCCGAGGAGCTCAGAGTTGAGCGGAGCAGACACCGTGGCGGACGGCAGCTACAACCATACTTGGGCAGAGGGCTGCGGGCCTCCGGCGGTCGGGCGAGGGGTGGGGGAGGTCTGCCGGAGTTTTGGTGGGGATCTGGTGGTTGCATAAGAAGGGGAGGGGCTTGGGCTCGAGTGGATTTAGCCGGAGGAGTCCGGTGGCCGTGGTGGCAATGGACGGAGAGGAGAGGCTCCGAGGCTCGGGCAAGGCACTAGGGAGGACTAGAGGAGCGAGTTGAGGTCGATGGTGAAGGGAAACGACACCGGGGTGGCTTTATATAGCCGGAGCAGGGTGGTGTCGCCGCGGACGGGTGTGCACGCACGCGAGCTCGATGGTAGGCGACGGAGGAGGAGCAGTGGAGGGTCTCACAGGGCAGAGGAGGCCAACGGAGCATGGGGAGGATGACGGCGGCGACGAACAGAGCCAAACCGCCACTGTTCGCCCGTGGGCACGCGGCGGCTTGCGGCGGTGAGGAAGCTACCGGAGGGGGATAGGGGTCCAGGGGAACGACGACGATGAGGTGAAGACGCTGTACATGCTCACACGCGCAAAGACAACGAGGGGAGGAGAGGCCAAAGTGCAAACGACGCCTGGACGCGGCCACTTCGCACAGAGCACGTAAATGGGCATGCCAGCTACGCGGTCACCACGGGACAAGGCACAGGGAGGTCACAAGAGGCAGGTAAATGGTGTCTAGTGTTATGTCCTTCCAAGATGGAGCATTTATGACGCCATGGCTTGATCTGGGGTGCTATGGTTAAATGGTAACTAAGCTCTGAAGTTTACTGCATCAAACTTGGCAGAGCACTGCTGATCAACAGGAAACTGATTGGGTCAAATGGTGTTGTCTGGGATGATTAACCACGGAAGGACTATGATCCTGGAGGTTTTGGAGCATAATGGAGCACAAACTAATATAGTTGCTTTGTAACTCACATTATGGTCCAGAAACTTGATCAGGAAGGTGCACTCACATGGAGAAGCCATTTGAGCCGAAATTTGGCAAGGCTTAGTGATTTGGACAGATAAAGGTGCTGTGAAAATTTCATACCAATTGGATTCACCAAAATGGTACTTCCTTCACAGCTATTCTCTCTATCCAAAAACTTGCAAAAATCCTAGAGAAATATTGGCTTCATGAATTGGTCCCAAATTTTGTGGAGAGATGTTATTTGGGCAGGAACACAATCTGGTAATTTCTCAGAATTAATTAAGCAATATAAAATATACTTGCTTCACAACCTGAAAATATTAACAGAATCAAATATTGGACCCTCTGCTCACATAGATGATTGGATGGGGCTGAAATTTGGAGGAGTGTGATGATATGAGCACATTAAGGAGTGTGCAAAATTTCAAGTCATTTGGAAACTCCTAGCTAGTACTTCCTTCACAATGCCTTTTGTCTGACAGAAAGTTTGAAAAATTGCTGAGGAAGATTGGCTAGGCAAATAAAGTTGAATTTTGGCATGAGGCAATGATTTGGACATATGAGAATGCCTAAAAGTTTTGGGAGCAATCAGGAAAGGGTAGGTGGCACTTCCTTCACAGAAAGCCACACTGGACAGAAATGAAGAATAATTATTGGGGAATTATTCTTGGGCTAGGGCAGGAAAGTTTTGGCATATTTGAGCAACATATGACCCAAAGAAATTATGAGAATTAATTGGTATTTTTGGGAGTGACAGAAATATAGGTTGCTTCACAACCTAGGGTAGATAGGGTTATCCCTTTATTAGAAAAAGGAATATTCCCTCGAAAAAGATTTTAGGGTTTGGTCAAGGAGTGAAGTGGCATGATCTTGGCAAGGTTTTGAGAATTATGAACCACTTGGGAGGGGGAATGAGGATGATTTCCCAGGTGGCAAGGCCACAGAACCACTCCAAAAAGAAAAACAGAGCAAAAACCAAATAAATCAAAAGAAAAAGAAAAGGGCCAAAAACGAGGCTGTTACATGGTTTATTATTAGGTTTCATTTGTTGCTCAAATTATTTTGCCACAATCTGATTTTCACTCTTATTTTTCTCCCTTTTTGGTTTATTAGCTCTATTAATATCATCTTTCAAAATGGAATCAGGGGTCATAGGAAGCAAAGTAATATTTTTATCCTTATGAACAAGAGTATACTAATTGTTTTTACCATGGTGTACAATTTTTTTTATCAAATTGCCATGGTCTACCAAGTAATAAGGAACATGCTTGCATGGGTACCACATCACAATCAACATAATCAGCATATGTAGAGATACTAAAATGCACACGAACAGTACGTGTTACCTTAACCTTACCGCTGTTGTTGAACCATTGGATGTAGTAAGGATGTGGATGTGGTCTTGTGGTGAGAGATAGCTTCTCCACCATCTCCATGCTAGCCAAGTTGTTACAGCTCCTTCCATCTATGATGACGCGAATAGAACGTTATTTCACAACTCCCTTTGTATGGATCAAATTATGCCTCTGATTTTGCTCAGCTTGTGTAACCTGCATAGTCAAAACACGTTGTGCAACAAAACATTCATACCTGTCAGCATCTTCAGCAGCCATGTATTGCGTCTCATGATCAGAATCATCTCCACCGTGTTCTTCACTTGTATTAAGAGCCAATGTCTCCTCATCATAGTCACTAGCAGACTCATACCTACCATCCTCAGTAACAATCATCACACGTTTAGATGGGCATTCTCCCGCATAATGACCTCCACCCT
This sequence comes from Triticum aestivum, assembly GCF_018294505.1. NCBI lineage: Eukaryota > Viridiplantae > Streptophyta > Magnoliopsida > Poales > Poaceae > Triticum > Triticum aestivum. The sequence continues at coordinate 183,132,036 of NC_057796.1, forward strand.
TGCAACGACGACAAATAATATCATGTGTTTACCATGTTGATGCCATGGATGAAGAAGAGCTCTGTGCAGGCCCAGAAGGTGTGCTATTGGCAGATAGTGGTGCTTGTGCCTGCTTTCTTGTATCATGACTGGAGGTGACAGCTGACGGAGGTGCTGGTGTAGCAGAATGTGTGGAAGTAGATGATGCACGCGGTGTCCATGATGAAGGTCGACCTACAGAAAAGTTAGTTCGTGCCAATGCCTGTCGATTCTGCACTTCACGTTCAACTTTGCAAGCAAGATGGAATAAACGAGTGATATTATTGTATTCCTTATACTCTAGAATGGTCTGAATATCTTTAATTAATCCACCCATAAAACGTGCAAGCATAGCTTCATTATCCTCAACAATACCACATCTAATCATACCAGGTTGCAATTCCTGATAATATTCTTCTACAGAACTTTTTCCTTGTCTCAAACGCTGCAATTTTTGAATCAATTCACATTGATAGTATGGTGGAACCCAGCGAGTACGCATATCAATTTTCAAAGCAGCCAAAGTAGCTGGAATAGGATATAATCTACAATGTTCAGACCACCAAACACATGCAACACTAGTGAAAGCACAAACAGCAGCAGGAATACACGTCGCTCCTCAGGATATTGTAAACATGTAAAACGTTGTTCAGTTTCTAACTCCCAAGTAAGATATATATCAGGAACATGTCTTCCCTCAAATGGTGGAATATTCATTTTTAGTTTAGGAAGATGGTCATGATCTCGTACCTCAGGTGGTGGTGCAGCCCTACCGTTGGGATGATATGCATGAGGATGACCTGGTGGTGGTGGTGCTGGTGGTTGCACGTAGTTCTGATTTTGATCAACCTCATCCTCGTAATGGTCCTCCACCTCTGCAGTAGCAGCAGGAGCTACAGAAGCATCAACAGCGGCACCAGAATTTTGACTAGGCTCAAGGGGAACGCACAGTGCTCGTCCCACTTGATTTGGAAGGCGATGTTGTTGTTGTTGTAGAGGTGCGACAGGTGCAGCCGGCGGTGGTGGTGGAAAACGCGAAAGCAATTTGGTAAACTTGTTATCGAGCTTTGTTTCAAATGTCTTCTCCATGCTATCTATCTTCTCCATGGCCTCTTCAAATCAGTTTTAGCACATCTTGCACCTATCCACTCATCATTTGCTGAAACTTATCATCAAGCTCCTTGTTCATCAAGTTCTCCCAGTCAATCTCGTCGGCTTGTGATCCTGCCATGGTTAGCAGCAATAGAAACACACAAGAATATGATCCTGCAGACTACTAGCAAGTGGTGGTGGTGGGTGTCACAAATCCGTCAAGCAAATCTCAAATTCTTACCAGTTCTTACCCAGCAGCAGAGGTGATTGGCAACTGCTGTAGTCAAAACTCTCAAAACTTGGATAGAGCGATTACCAGAGAGAGTCAAATGCACGACGTAGATTCATGTGGAGCTAGGAATGCTTATAATATGGTAGCAAAAAGAATAGCAATAATCAATTCAGAGATGCAAAGTTGAATAAACGCTCAACGACGGTACTGTGCTGGTCCTAGGCTAGATCATGCTAGAGACGCGAGCCTAGAACACTAACAAAATCTCGACGCTGCACATAAATAAGGGAAAAGCACACTCTGAAAAAAATTCGCTCTGTTTTTTCTGTGCTCTTTTTTTCCGCTTCTCTTTTTTTTGCGAAAAATCACTATAATGGCGAGTGTCTCAAAACTCTTCCGAGGTCAAAATGACAGGATGGGCACAAAAAAATTTGATTATTTTTTTCGGAAATCAGGGCAGCGACGACGAAAAGCTGTGACAAAAAATCACTATGATGGCGAGTGTCTCAAAAGACTCAGAAAAGCCTAAACATTGGGTAGGGAAAACATATTTTCGATCACCGAAATTTTGGCCTAAAAACTGCCCGGGGGTCGCCGAAATTTAATTTTTTTTTCCGAAACCTACTCAGGCAACGAAACACGAATTGGAAATTAGATGGATCTCGAAAACAAACCTAATATGAAAGGAACTCGGATTGGTGGTGGATATATGGTGGTAGGATATGGCAGCGGTGGTGGTATATGGATATGGATCGGTGGTGGTATATGGATACAGATTGGTGGTGGTATATGGATACAGATACGGATCGGTGGCGGATAAATGGTGGTGGTAGATGGCAGGGGCGATGATGATGGTGCGGCGGCGACGTGACAACTTATGACCAGAACTCGAAACTCTAAAAGACTAGACGCTTAGACCAGCAACTAGACACGACGATGCAACCGCAAATTCAAGAAAGCAAAAAGCCTAAAAAGATTATGCAAAGGCTCAGACTGGTTCGGATAGGATGAACTAACCCTAATTTTTTTGGCTTTTTCTTGGAATATAGGTATGAAGAACAGAGTCGATCTAAACTACGGAAAACTGTAAAATCTCACCGAGCAACCTGGAAATTTGATACCATTTGATAGAGGCGTAGGTGTCCCGATGTTTTGATGAGATGGTGGCTATCGTTTTCTCTGGGAGTCGACCTTGACGATCCGACTACGAACGGGCCAGACGTCGCGCCTTAGCAATTTCTAAACCAACTTCCGAGGGGTTATTGACCACGCCGAAGCACGATCAACCTGACCACGAGGGTCTGTTTTCCGCGAGCAAACGAAGAACAAGCAAGAAACTGAGATTGCAATATGGATATTGCAAATATAAGAGGAAAGCTTTATTAATGAAGGTGAGGTTCTATGACGCCTTTGTCTGGTCGTTGAACACAAACGATGTACGCGAAGTTGAAGCTATGGCGAACTTTTAATCTAAACAAAACCCAAAGTCTAAATGATGCCCTAAGGGCTGTATATATGGAGGAAGAGGTGGGGAATTTCGTGGCCCTTGGAGGAGGGGTCCGAAACCAACCCTAACTCTTGTTTCGCCACACATACGGACTCTAAAAATAGCCTATATTCAAGTATTTCGAAATTACATGGGCCTGGCCCAATAATAAGGTGATGCATCACCTAGAATAGCCTCTGGACAAAAATTATGAAGTGGCATCTTGTATATTTCGTCCAAGGCTTCATGCACTCATTATGGTGGCTTCAAAGTCCTGAAATCATCACTTTAAACTCCGTTCTTGTTTCCCTTACGCATGCCATCAACTCCATGCTTGTTCTTGCTCCAATGTTCATCCTTCTCCAAGCTAGGCCCTTTATTTGTAAGAAAAAAATGTATCCAATTTAGGCAGCATCATATTCTCATGAACATTAGAATCATTACCAAGAAACAAAAGTACCTTGTAATTTAATTGTTCGCGAGCTCTAGTACTCGGTCCAGTATGTATAGTAGCAGGGGCTGTGGGTGTAACAATTGTATTGATGTCCTCATCACTTGGGAAGTGCACCTTTTGCACCGACCGAGTATCTTTTCTTGGCTATTTTGTTACTCCATAGGGAATTGATGTTGATAAAGCCAAGATTGAAGCTATTGAGAGTTGGTCGCAGCCCAAAACAGTCACACAAGTGAGGAGTTTTCTTGGCCTCGCTGGATTCTATAGGCATTTTGTGAGAGATTTCAGCACCATTGCTGCACCTCTCAATGAGCTTACAAAGAAGGATGTGCCTTTTGTTTGGGGTACCGCACAGGAAGAAGCCTTCACGGTATTGAAAGATAAGTTGACACATGCTCCTTTACCCCAACTTCCTGATTTTACTAAGACTTTTGAGGTTGAATGTGACGCTAGTGGAATTGGATTAGGAGGTGTGTTATTATAAGATGAAAAACCTGTTGCATACTTTTCTGAAAAATTGAGTGGGCCTAGTCTGAACTATTCTACTTATGATAAAGAATTATATGCTCTTGTTCGGACCTTAGAAACGTGGCAACATTATTTATGGCCCAAAGAATTTGTTATACATTTTGATCATGAATCTTTGAAACACATTAAAAGTCAAGCAAAACTGAATCGTAGACATGCTAAATGGGTTGAATTCATTGAGACTTTTCCTTATGTCATTAAACACAAGAAGTGTAAAGAAAATGCTATTGCTGATGCATTGTCTCATCATTATACTATGCTTTCACAACTTGCCTTTAAAATATTTGGTTTGGAGACCATCAAAGATCAATATGTGCATGATGCTGAATTTACAGATGTATTGCAGAATTATAAAGAAGGGAGAACATGGAACAAGTTCGTCGTTAACGATGGATTTGTGTTTCGTGCTAACAAGCTATGCATTCCAGCTAGCTCCGTTCCTCTTTTGTTGTTGCAGGAGGCGCATGGAGGAGGATTAATGGGACACTTTGGCGTGAAGAAGACGGAGGATATACTTGCTACACATTTCTTTTGGCCAAAGATGAGACGGGATGTTGAGCGTTTCGTTGCTCGCTGCATTACATGTCAAAAAGCTAAGTCATGACTCAATCCTCATGGTTTATATATGCCTTTGCCTGTACCTGGTGTTCCGTGGGAGGAAATATCTATGGATTTTGTTTTAGGATTACCTCGAGCAAAGAAGGGGAGGGATAGCATATTTGTTGTCGTGGATAGATTTTTGAAAATGGCACACTTCATACCATGTCATAAAAGCGATGATGCTCCTAATGTTGCTGATTTATTCTTTCGTGAAATTATTCGCTTGCATGGTGTGCCAAATACTATTGTTTTAGATCGTGATACTAAGTTTCTTAGCCACTTTTGGAGATGTTTATGGGCTAAGTTAGGTACTAAACTACTTTTTAGTACAACATGTCACCCCCAAACTGATGGACAAACTGAAGTACTCAATAGGATATTGTCTACCATGCTTAGGGCTGTTTTGAAGAATACCATGAAAATGTGGGATGAATGCTTGCCTCATATTGAATTTTCTTATAATCGTTCGCTCCATTCTACTACTAAGATGTGCCCTTTTGAAATTGTGTATGGTTTCCTCCCTGATGCACCTATTGATTTGTTGCCTCTTCCATCTTCGGAGAAGGTTAATTTTGATGCTAAACAACATGTTGAATTGATCTTAAAAATGCATGAGTTAACTAAGGAAAACATTGAGCGTATGAATGCTAAATTTAAACTTGTGTTGGGGAACGTAGCATGCAATTTCAAAAAAATTCCTACGATCACGGAAGATCTATCTAGGAGATGCATAGCAACAAGAAAGGGAGAGTGTGTCCACGTACCCTCGTAGACCGAAAGCGGAAGTGTTAGGTTAACGCGGTTGATGTAGTCGAACGTCTTCACGATCCAACTGATCCAAGTACCGAACGTATGACATCTCCGTGTTTAGCACATGTTCAGCCCGATGACGTCCCTCGAACTCTTGATCCAGCAGAGGGTCGAGGGAGAGTTCTGTCAGCACGACGACATGGTGAAGATGATGGTGATGTGATCCGCGCAGGGCTTCGCCTAAGCACTACGACGCTATGACCGGAGGAGTAAACTATGGAGGGGGCACCGCACACGGCTAAGAGAACAATTGATGTGCCTTTGCGGTGGCCCCCGCCCCCGTATATAAAAGAGGGGAGGAGGAGGTGGCCGGCCCTAGGGGTGGCGCGCCATGAGGGGCAGTCCTACTAGGACTCCACTCCTAGTAGTATTCGCCTCCACCCCCCTTCCTTCCAACGGAGAGGGGAAAGGGGAAAGGGGGAGAGGGAGAAGGAAAGGGGGGCCGCGCCCCCACCTCTTGTCCAATTCGGATTGGGCAGGGGGAGGCGCGCGCCTCCTCGTGTGGCCTTCCTCCCTCTCTCCACTAGGGCCCATGAGGCCCATTAATTTTCCCGGGGGGTTCCGGTAGCCTCCCGGTTCTCCGATAAATCCCCAAACCTCTTCGGAACCATTCCGGTGTCCGTATATAACCTTCCAACATATCAATCTTTACCTCTTGACCATTTTGAGACTCCTCGTCATGTCCGTGATCTCATCCGGGACTCCGAACAAACTTCGGTCACCAAAACACACAACTCATAATACAAATCGTCATCGAACGTTTAGCGTGCGGAACCTGCGGGTTCGAGAACTCTGTAGACATGACCGACACACATCTCCGGTCAATAACCAATAGCGGAACCTGGATGCTCATATTGGTTCCTACAAATTCTACGAAGATCTTTATCGGTCAAACCGCATAACAACATACGTCATTCCATTTGTCATCGGTATGTTACTTGCCCGAGATTCGATCGTCGGTATCATCCTACCTAGTTCAATCTCGTTACCGGCAAGTCTCTTTACTCGTTCTGTAATGCACCATCCCGCAACTAAATCATTAGTCACATTGCTTGCAAGGCTTATAGTGATGTGCATTACCGAGAGGGCCCAGAGATACCTCTCCGGTACACGGAGTGACAAATCCTAATCTTGATCTATGCCAACCCAACAAACACCTTCGGAGACAACTGTAGGGCATCTTTATAATCACCAAGTTACGTTGTGATGTTTGATAGCACATAAGGTGTTCCTCCGGTATTCGGGAGTTGCATAATCTCATAGTCAGAGGAATATGTATAAGTCGTGAAGAAAGCAATAGCAATAAAACTAAACAATCATAATGCTAAGCTAACGGATGGGTCTTGTCCATCACATCATTCTCTAATGATGTGATCCCGTTCATCAAATGACAACACATGTCTATGGTCAGGAAACTTAACCATCTTTTATTAATGAACTAGTCAAGTAGAGGCATACTAGGGACACTCTGTTTTGTCTATGTATTCACACATGTACTAAGTTTCCGGTTAATACAATTCTATCATGAATAATAAACATTTATCATGATATAAGGAAATATAAATAACAACTTTATTATTGCCTCTAGGGCATATTTCGTTCAATCTCCCACTTGCACTAGAGTCAATAATATAGACTACATAGTAATGATTCTAACAGCCATGGAGTCTTGATGCTGATCATGTTTTGCTCGTGGAAGAGGCTTAGTCAATGGTTCTGCAACATTCAGATCTGTATGTATTTTGCAAATCTCTATGTGTCCCTCCTTGACTTGATCGCGGATGGAATTGAAGCGTCTCTTGATGTGTTTGGTTCTCTTGTGAAATCTGGATTCCTTCGCCAAGGCAATTGCTCCAGTATTGTCACAAAAGATTTTCATTGGATCCGATGCACTAGGTATTACACCTAGATGGGATATGAACTCCTTCATCCAGACTCCATCATTTTCTGCTTCCGAAGCAGCTATGTACTCCGCTTCACACGTAGATCCCGCCACGACGCTCTTCTTGGAACTGCACCAACTGACAGCTCCACCATTCAATATAAATACGTATCCGGTTTGTGACTTAGAGTCATCTGGATCAGTGTCAAAGCTTGCATTGACGTAACCATTTACGACAAGCTCTTTGTCACCTCCATAAACGAGAAACATGTCCTTAGTCCTTTTCAGGTATTTCAAGATGTTCTTGACGTTGTCCAGTGATCCACTCCTGGATTACTTTGGTACCTCCCTGCTAAACTTATAGCAAGGCATACATCAGGTCTGGTACACAGCATTGCATACATGATAGAACCTATGGCTGAGGCATAGGGAATGACTTTCATTTTCTCTCTATCTTCTGCAGTGGTCGGGCATTGAGTCTGACTCAACTTCACACCTTGTAACACAGGCAAGAACCCTTTCTTTGACTGATCCATTTTGAACTTCAAAATTTTATCAAGGTATGTGCTTTGTGAAAGTCCAATTAAGCGTCTTGATCTATCTCTATAGATCTTGATGCCCAATATATAAGCGGCTTCACCGAGGTCTTTCATTGAAAAATTATTATTCAAGTATCCTTTTATGCTATCTAGAAATTCTGTATTATTTCCAATAAACAATATGTCATCCACATATAATATTAGAAAGGCTACAGAGCTCCCACTCACTTTTTTGTAAATACAGGTTTCTCAAAAAGTCTGTATAAAACCATATGCTTTGATCACACTATCAAAGCGTATATTCCAACTCCGAGAGGCTTGCACCAGTCCATAAATGGATCGCTGGAGCTTGCACACTTTGTTAGCACCTTTAGGATCGACAAAACCTTCTGGTTGCATCATATACAACTCTTCTTTAAGATATCCATTAAGGATTGCAGTTTTGACATCCATTTGCCAAATTTCATAATCATAAAATGCGGCAATTGTTAACATGATTCGGACAGACTTAAGCATTGCTACGGGTGAGAAGGTCTCATCGTAGTCAACTCCTTGAACTTGTCGAAAACCTTTTGCAACAAGTCGAGCTTTGTAGACAGTAACATTACCGTCAGCGTCAGTCTTCTTCTTGAAGATCCATTTATTCTCTATGGTTTGCCGATCATCGGGCAAGTCAACCAAAGTCCACACTTTGTTGTCATACATGGATCCCATCTCATATTTCATGGCCTCAAGCCATTTCGCGGAATCTGGGCTCATCATCACTTCCACATAGTTCGTAGGTTCGTCATGGTCTAGTAACATGACTTCCAGAACAGGATTACCGTACCACTCTGGTGCGGACCGTATTCTGGTTGACCTACAAGGTTCGGTAGTAACTTGATCTGAAGTTTCATGATCATCATCATTAGCTTCCTCACTAATTGGTGTAGGAATCACTGGAACTGATTTCTGTGATGAACTACTTTCCAATTCGGGAGAAGGTACAATCACCTCATCAAGTCCTACTTTCCTCCCACTCACTTCTTTCGAGAGAAACTCCTTCTCTAGAAAGGATCCATTCTTAGCAACGAATATCTTGCCTTCGGATCTGTGATAGAAGGTGTACCCAACAGTTTCCTTTGGGTATCGTATGAAGACACATTTCTCCAATTTGCATTCGAGCTTATCAGGTTGAAGCTTTTTCACATAAGCATCGCAGCCCCAAACTTGAAGAAACGACAGCTTAGGTTTCTTGACAAACCTCAGTTCATATGGTGTCATCTCAACGGATTTAGATGGTGCCCTATTTAATGTGAATGCAGCCGTCTCTAAAGCATAACCCCAAAATGATAGTGGTAAATCGGTAAGAGACATCATAGATCGCACCATTTCTAATAAAGTACGGTTACGACGTTCAGACACACCATTACGCTGTGGTGTTCCAGGTGGCGTGAGTTGCGAAACTATACCACATTGTTTCAAATGAAGACCACCTCATAACTCAAATATTCACCTCCACGATCGGATCGTGGAAAATTTATTTTATTATTACGATGATTTTCTACTTCACTCTGAAATTCTTTGAACTTTTCAAATGTTTCATACTTATGCTTCATTTAGTAGATAACCCATATCTGCTCAAATCATCTGTGAGGGTTAGAAAATAACTATACCCGCCGCGAGCCTCAACACTCATCGGACTGCATACATCAGTATGTATTATTTCAATAAGTCAGTTGCTCGCTCCATTGTTCCGGAGAACGGAGTCTTAGTCATCTTGCCCATGACACATGGTTCGCAAGCATCAAGTGATTCCAAAAGCCTATCAGCATGGAGTTTCTTCATGCGCTTTAGACCAATATGACCTAAACGGCAGTGCCACAAATAAGTTGCACTATCATTATTAACTTTGCATCTTTTGGCTTCAATATTATGAATATGTGTATCACTACAATCGAGATTCAACAAAAATAGACCACTCATCAAGGGTGCATGACCATAAAAGATATTACTCATATAAATAGAACAACCATTATTCTCTGATTTAAATGAATAACTGTCTCGCATCAAACAAGATCCAGATATAATGTTCATGGTCAACGCTGGCACCAAATAACAATTATTCAGGTCTAAAAGTAATCCTGAAGGTAGATGTAGAGGTAGCGTGCCGACGGCGATCACATCGACTTTGAAACAAGATCCCACGCGCATCGTCACCTCGTCCTTAGCCAATCTTTGTTTAATCTGTAGCCCCTGTTTCGGGTTGCAAATATGAGCAACAGAACCAGTATCAAATACCCAGGCGCTACTACGAGCATTAGTAAGGTACACATCAATAACATGTATATCAAATATACCTTTCACTTTGCCATCCTTCTTATCCACCAAATACTTGGGGCAGTTCCGCTTCCAGTGACCAGTCGCTTTGCAGTAGAAGCACTCAGTTTCAGGCTTAGGTCCAGGCTTGGGCTTCTTCTCGGGAGTAGCAACTTGCTTGCTATTCCTCTTGAAGTTTCCCTTCTTCCCTTTGCCCTTTTTCTTGAAAATAGTGGTCTTGTTAACCATCAACACTTGATGCTCCTTCTTGGTTTCTACCTCCGCAGCCTTTAGCATCGTGAAGAGCTCAGGAATTGTATTTTCCATCCCTTGCATATTATAGTTCATCACAAAGCCTTTATAGCTTGGTGGCAGTGATTGAAGAACTTTGTCAATGACTATCATCAGGAAGATTAACTCCGAGCTGAGTTAAGTGATTATGATACCTAGACATTTTTGAGTATATGTTCACTGACAGAACTATTCTCCTCCATCTTGTAGCTATAGAACTTGTTGGAGACTTCATATCCTCAACTCAGGCATGTGCTTGAAATATTAACTTCAACTCCTGGAACATCTCATATGCTCCATGACGTTCAAAATGTCTTTGAAGTCCCGATTCTAAGCCGTAAAGCATGGAGACTGAACTATCGAGTAGTCAACAGCTTTGCTCTGCCACACGTTCATAACGTCCAGAGTTGCTCCCGCAGCGGGTCTTGCACCTAGCGGTGCTTCCAGGACGTAATTCTTCTGTGCAACAATGAGGATAATCCTAAAGTTACGGACCCAGTCCGTGTAGTTGCGACCATCATCTTTCAACTTAGCTTTCTCTAGGAACGCATTAAAATTCAAGGGAATGGTAGCACGGGCCATTGATTTACAACAACATAGATATGCAAAAACTATCAGGTACTAAGTTCATGATAAAATAAAGTTCAATTAATCATATTACTTAAGAACTCCCACTTACATTGACATCCCTCTAGTCATCTAAATGATCACGTGATCCATATCAACTAAACCATGTCTGATCATCACGTGAGATGGAGTAGTTTTCAATGGCAAACATCACTATGTTGATCATATCTACTATATGATTCATGTTCGACCTTTTGGTCTCAGTGTTCCGAGGCCATATCTGCATATGCTAGGCTCGTCAAGTTTAACCCGAGTATTCTGCACGTGCAAAACTGGCTTGCACCTGCTGCATGTGAACGTAGAGCTTATCACACCCAATCATCACATGGTGTCTCGCCACGACGAACTGTAGCAACGGTGCATACTCAGGGAGAACACTTGTACCTTGAAATTTAGTGAGGGGTCATCTTATAATGCTACCGCCATACTAAGCAAAATAAGATGCATAAAGGATAAACATCACATGCAATCAAAATATGTGACATGATATGGCCATCATCATCTTGTGCCTTTGATCTCCATCTCCAAAGGACCATTATGATCTCCATCGTCACCAGCTTGACACCTTGATCTCCATCGTAGTGTCATTGCCGTCTCGCCAACTATTGCTTCTACGACTATCGCTACCGCTTAGTGATAAAGTAAAGCAATTACATGGCGGTTGCATTTCATACAATAAAGCGACAACCATAAGGCTCCTGCCAGTTGCCGATAACTTTTACAAAACATGATCATCTCATACAACAATTTATATCTCATCACGTCTTGACCATATCACATCACAACATGCCTGGCAAAAACAAGTTAGACGTCCTCCACTTTGTTGTTGCAAGTTTTACGTGGCTTCTACGGGCTTCTAGCAAGAACCGTTCTTACCTACGCATCAAAACCACAACAATTTTTTGTCAAGTGTGCTGTTTTAACCTTCCACAAGGACCGACCGTAGTCAAATTCGATTCAACTAAAGTTGGAGAAACAGACACCCGCCAGCCACCTGTGTGCGAAGCACGTCGGTAGAGCCGGTCTCATGAACGTGGTCATGTAATGTTGGTCCGGGCCGCTTCATCCAACAATACCGCCGAATCAAAATAAGATGTTGGTGGTAAGCACTATGACTATTATCGCCCACAACTCATTGTGTTCTACTCGTGCATATCATCTACGCATAAACCTGGCTCGGATGCCACTGTTGCGGAACGTAGAATGCAATTTCAAAAAAGTTCCTACGATCACGCATAATCTATCTAGGATATGCATAGCAACGAGACAGGGAGATTGTGTCCACGTACCCTCATAGACCGAAAGCGGAAGCGTTAGGTTAATGTTGTTGATGTAGTCGAACGTCTTCACGATCCAACTGATCAAAGTACCGAACGTACGACGCCTCCGTGTTCAGCACACGTTAAGCTCGATGATGTTCCTCGAACTCTTGATCCAGCAGAGGGTCGAGGGAGAGTTCCGTTAGCATGACGGCGTGGTGATGGTGATGGTGATGTGATCCGCGCAGGGCTTCGCCTAAGCACTACGACGCTATGACCGGAGGAGTAAACTATGGAGGGGGCACCGCACACGGCTAAGAGAACAATTGATGTGCCTTTGGGGTGCCCCCCGCCCCCGTATATAAAGGAGGGGAGGAGGAGGTGGCCGGCCCTAGGGGTGGCACGCCATGGGGGGAGTCCTACTAGGACTCCACTCCTAGTAGGATTCGCCCCCTTCCTTCCAACGGAGAGGGGAAATGGGAAAGGCGGGAGAGGGAGAAGGAAAGGGGGGGCGTGCCCCCACCCCATGTCCAATTCGGATTGGGCAGGGGGGAGGCGCGCGCCTTCTCCTGTGGCCTTCCTCCCTCCCTCCACTATGGCCCATGAGGCCCATTAACTTTCCCGGGGGTTCCGGTAGCCTCCCGGTACTCCGATAAATCCCTGAACCTCTTCGGAACCATTCCAGTGTCTATATATAAGCTTCCAATATATCAATCTTTACCTCTTGACCGTTTCGAGACTCCTCATCATGTCTGTGATCTCATCCGGGAATCCGAAGAAACTTCGGTCACCAAAACACACAACTCATAATACAAATCGTCATCGAACGTTAAGCGTGCGGAGCCTACAGGTTCGAGAACTATGTAGACATGACCGAGACACATCTCCGTTCAATAATCAATAGCGGAACCTAGATGCTCATATTGGTTCCTACATATTCTACGAAGATCTTTATCGGTCAAAACGCATAACAACATACGTCATTCCATTTGTCATCGGTATGTTACTTGCCCGAGATTCGATCGTCGGTATCATCATACCTAGTTCAATCTCATTACCGGCAAGTCTCTTTACTCGTTTCGTAATGCATCATCCCGCAACTAACTCATTAGTCACATTGCTTGAAAGGCTTATAGTGATGTGCATTACCGAGAGGGCCCAGAGATACCTCTCCGATACACAGAGTGACAAATCCTAATCTTGATCTATGCCAACCCAACAAACACCTTCGGAGACACATGTAGAGCATCTTTATAATCACCCAGTTACGTTGTGACGTTTGATAGCACACAAGGTGTTCCTCTGGTATTCGTGAGTTGCATAATCTCATAGTCAGAGGAATATGTATCACTACAGGAAACAGCTACTTTGCCGTCTGCCACGGCGGACGGCAAAGGCTTGAAAGGCGGACGGCAAAGACCTTTGCCGTCAGCCGCGGACGGCAAAAGGCTCCGGCAAAGAAGGCTACGGTAAACAGCTGCTTTGCCATCTGCTTCCTGGCGGCGGACGGCAAAGAGCCTTTGCCGTCTGCGGCGGACGGCAAAGAGGGTGGACGGCAATAATTGCGCTGTCAGTCCGTTAAGTGGCTAACGGCAGACCTTTGCCGTCCGCCGCGGACGGCAAAATTTCTCTGGTCTTTGCCGTCCGCCTTATGATGTCATCTACACGTCACTAGATGGCAGGTTCTTTGCCGTCTGCCACTGATGGCAAAGTGCAGGTTCTTTGCCGTCTGCCACGGACGGCAAAGTCTTTGCCGTCTGCCACTGTAGGCAAACTGACCAAATGGGTCATCTCCCAGGAAGCACAGTTGGCTGCCACGTGGCTTCTTTGCCGTCTGCGGCAGACGGCAAAGAGCTCTTTGCCGTCGGTGGCAGACGGCAAAGAGCCTGCATATTGTCTGTTTTTTCTGTTTTTTGTTAAATCCCACAATTTGCACAGAAAATATATATGACATATAGATATATTTCACAGGCATTCATCACATAAACAAGTTCATACATCATTTCATACATAAACAAGTTCCATCCATCATTTCATACATAAACAAGTTCCATCCATCATTTCATACATAAAGAAGTTCCATCCATACATAAAGAAGCACTCCATAGCTAAGGTGACTAGAATGAGAAGACAAGAATGAGAAGACAAGAAGAAGAAGAGTAGAACAAGCACTCCATCCAGCACATAATGAAATCTGCAAAATGGCAAAATAAGAAAGTTAGAAATGGATCGTTTTTGAGGTAACTAAGGTGAAATGGATCGTTTTTGAGGTAACTAAGGTGAAATGGATCGTTTTTAGCTCACTTAGGTCAAATGGATCGTTTTTGAGCTAACTTTGTTGAAATGGATCGGTTTTGAGCTAACTTTGTTGAAATGGATCATTTTTGAGCTAATTTAGTTGAAATGGATCTTTTTCAGCTAACTTAGGTGAAATGGATCATTTAAGAGCTAATTTAGGTGAAATGGATCGTTTTTTAGCTCACTTAGGTCAAATGGATCGTTTATGAGCTAAATTAGTTGAAATGGATCGTTTATGAGATAACCTAGGTAAGATGGGTCATTTTGGAGTTAACGTAGGTGAAATGGACCATTTTAAAGCTAACGTAGGTAAAATGGATCATTTAGGAGCTAATCTACGTAAAAGGGGTCATTTTTGAGCTAACTTGGATGAACTGCATCATTTATAAGCTAACCTAGGTAAAATGGGTCATTTTGGAGGAAAATAAGCTAACTCTAGGTCATTATGGTAAGCATATAGGAGGAAATAAAGCTAAGTCTAGGTCTTTATGCATTTGTTAAGCAAAACACTAGAGAAACTTACCGTGATCAGGGAGGTGTAGGAGCGGGGTGGCTAGTGCCGCTACCTGGAGAAGGATCGTGCGATGCGTTTCTGGAGTTAAGCTGCACCAAAGATCATTTCCAATGTCTCGTTAGCATTACGACACTCAAATGTTAAGACTACCAAGTAATGTCCATTCAAACTAAACTCACCGTGCTCCCAGGAGCAATCACTGGCATCGGCGGAGCGGGCTGACCGGACTTCTCGCACACAGACTGCACATTTGGTTTTCAGAACAGAGTCATACTAGTTAGTAATGAGACTCAAATGTTAAGACTAGCAAGTAATCTGCAGAAGAAACTTACCACAAGGAGCTCGTACATGGCCCTTGCCTGCATGTCATTCCGTGCCCTCTCCTCCTCCATCATCTTTCTCGTCCTCTCCTCCATCTCCCGCTGCCTCTCCGCCGCCTCCGCCAGAAGTTTCTCCGTTCTATCTCTCTCAGTCTGTATAGCAGCCTGCAACACCACTCACATGACCATTTGTAATCATTGATGGAAGCGCACACAATGTAATGGAGAAAGATAACTGAGTACGTATCACTAACCTTGATGGCGAGTTGCACTGGCCGTTCACGAGGCCTTATCTCAGGAGCGGAGCTCGACTGGCGCGCCTTGATCTCCGGGAGAGTGCTAGGACAACGGATAAGTCCATCTCCAATGGCTATGGAGCCATGGGACCTCCCGCCACCAGATATCATCACCAGCTCTGGATCAATGGGACCCTGGCTCGGGTTAAAGTCCTCCCCTTTCCTCGCCTTCCCCTCATCTCTATATCTCACGAGCTTGTTGTGGGAGGAGATGTTGGTGAAGTTGTTTGCATCATCGAGGTCAGACTGAGAGAAAGCCTTGACTTTCTTGAAAGAGCCAGTGTGGGCCATGGCATACAGGTCGTACACCTCTGGCACCTTATCCGCCTTATTGTGGCGTGCCTGAAAGAGAGAAACAATGAAAATTAGTAATTAAAGGGCTCAAGCTAGCATGATGAATGAATTGCATGAATCATATAGCAAACCACATACCCAGTTGCGCCCGAACTGATATAAGTTGGAGCTGCCTTGATGGTGTGGCACACCTTCCATTTGGGCACGTTTGTCCTTGGCCTGGTTGTGGAGGGCTAGCCATTCTTGTGAGCACCACTCATCGACCAACACCTCCCAACAATCCATCCGATCCGCACACCATCTCGGAGGCGCCTAAGTTAGCAAATAGAAACTTGAGCGCTACGGCTAAGAATTACTAAATGAAGGAACTTAAGTAGAAGGCCTTAAGAATTACCTTCATGTACTGCTCCTTACTCAGGAACTTATCGCGGCACGCCGGCTTGGTCTTCTTGATACCACGCAAGGCGTAGTAGTCTCGAACAGCCTGCACCCGAGCCTCGTGCCGTAAGTTCTGGAGTAGGCGCTTGCAGACGTTCTGGATAACATTTGCGCTGTCCTCCTCGTATCCCTCCTCACACCTGTAGAATGTCTGCAATCAAATGAGACAATATTGATTAGTACAATTAATAACTAGCTAGTTGAAGATTTTGAAATGTGTAAAGGAGAAATTACCCAGAACGTCCTGATCACCATGTCTGCCCTCGTGTCGCACAAGACACCGTCGATAATGACATCCGGCGGGGCCGGGGCAGCCACGTAGTGCTCCCAGCTCAACCCAAGCTCTGGAAGCCGACCCTCACCAGGCAACGTGACAAACCCCGGGAAGTTTTGCCGGCAAAGAACTCCAAGGACGGAGTTGGGCCGGCGGACACTATGATGGTGGTCCCAACCCCTGCAGCATGACAAGGCCAACGCATTAGTTATTTGAAGAAACGTGAATGCAGAAGGTACAAAAATATTAAATGCACTTACGTACCTCTCCCCATCAGGGAAGATCAACCACCTCTGCTCGCGGGTCGCCGGCACGGACGGGAGCCGTGTAGCACCACGCTGGTACACGGTGCCACCCTCCTCCTCAAGATCAGTCGGCTCCCCGCCATCACCAGCATGGCCACTCGGCTCCTCGGGCTGATCCGGCCAGGTACCCCATCCGGACGTGTGCTCCTCCGGGGTCTCGTGGGCCGAAGGCCAGTCGACCCGAGGCTCGTGGGCCCAAGACCCGTGGACCGGAGGCTCGTGGACCGGAGTCCGTGTAGCCTCCTCCTCGGACGAGTCCACCCTAGCAGTCACGTGCTCGGGTGAAACAGCTGGGGGTGGCGGCGAGGAAGGTGCCCTAGCAGTCACCCTACCTCCTCTCCCGCGACCACGTGCCCCACCTCCTCTCTTCCTACCTCGTCCCCTGCTGGGCACCGCGGTCGACGAAGAAGGGCCCGGCGGTGTGGACATACTGTCCAGCAACGCTCGGCGGAGAGGTACGTCTGGAATCGAAGACCTCAGACCACGCGCCGACGAAGAAGGGGCCTTGGCGCGCTCCCGACCAGCGCCCACCATCTTTCAACACCTGCCATGACAAACAGTAAACGAAATTAGTACAACATAAAAAAAGACCGACATGAATAATAATATGTGTATCACTTAAGTGTATCATCATCAAGTACAACATTAAAAAATTTAATACCTGACACTACTAATAATCTCGATCAGTATCATCAATAAATGCATAATCATCATCATCACTATAATCAATGACGGGCTCATAGGGTTCAGTGGCATCAACATGTGCAAGGCCACCTTGACGTAATCGGTCAAGCAATGACAGGTCATCCGCAGCAGTAACCTCTTCTTGTTCCGGCTCTTCTTGTTCCTCCTCTGGGGTGATGTCGGATTCACTGTCGCTGTCTACTTCAATGTTTTGGGGTGAAGTATAGCGGTTCTTGAAACGCTTTTTGGAAAGACGTGTCTCTTGGAAGAATTCTCCTTCATATGTGTCTGGGTTAATGTGAGGTTCATAATCCTCTTCCTTTGGGGGAGATAGTCTAGCACGTGGCGGCACTTCATAAACGACATCCCAACCTTTCAGATTTGGATTAGTTTGGCAGGCCCACGGTAGATAGAATACTTGGGTCGCCTGTTGAGCCGTAATATAGACATCAGGAACATCTAAATGGGTGCTTTGGTTGATTTCAACTAGCCCTATATGTTCATGAGTCCTTCTAGTCTCCTTCGGCTGAAACCAATAACATTTGAAGACTACGACATTCGGTGGGTTTTCACCATAGAATAGAAGTTCATAAATTGCTTCAACTCTCCCATAATACTCGGTACCTCCTTCGCCGATAGCAGATACACAACAATTTGTAGACTTTCGGTCGGCCATAGATAGCTCTTTGCCATAGGTACGAAAGCGATACCCGTTGATGTCGTATTTGTCAAATGAACGGACCTTATAGTCAAAACCATTAGCGACTTGTCTCAATTCGGCGTCCATAGACTCTGAATTAGCCTACAAGTTTAATATGAAAGGATTGTTGCATTACGCACAAATTAGCGAATGAAACCGGGATAGCCGCCTACAAATTAGCCTACAAGTCTAATAGAAATTACCGTTTGTTTGAACCAAGAGATGAAACCGGGATAGCCGCCTCCTTGCTTTGCGAGAAGCTCATACTCTTTGACAGAATCCTTTTGGATCACCGCTCCATACGAGAATAAGGCGACGTATCGACTGTATGAAATATCCAGGAATAAGAGCAGTTCAAAGGAAATAGAAGTTGCGAAACTATGTACCGAGAACTTACTCGATGTACGGCCGCACTTCTATTAGGTTGTTGAAGATATACAACGAAATGGTCCGCCATTGTTCGTTATCCAAAGATACTGGATTTGAAACACTGGCTGGTGCGAGATTCCCTTTGAATAGGCTGAGGTTGGATCCACCCTTTTTAGGGTCGTCAGCATTGTACCGAGGCTTCGGATTATGCAAACACTGGCTAGTTCGGTTCTTTTGCCCGTTTTGTGCCATGTCATCTGTCTGGCCGTCTCTTCGACCATGAAAAGACGTTGAAGTCTTGGTACAATTGGCATATACCGAAGAACACTAACGGGGATTTTGGTCTGTGTCTTCTCACCCATACCGTTGTCTACCACAACATACCTGGAAGACTTGCAAATGGGACAATAGTTCAAGTCCGCATAGTCAAGCCTAAACAAGACACATCCTTTCTCACAGGCATGTATCTTATCATAGGGCATCTTCAGTGCACGGAGGATTTTGTCCGACTGGTACAGGTTTGCAGGCATTACATGGCCTTTGGGTAGAAAGCGTCCAAATACTGTCATCATTGCATCGTAGCATTCTCTGCCCAAGTTGAACTGAGCCTTCAGAGCCATTACTTGTGAGATGGCATCCAACTGACAAAGCTCAGTGTGCTCATGGAGCGGACGTTTTGAAGACTCCAACATTTCATTGAAGGCCTTTGCAGATTCCTCCATCTCCTCGTCCGAATCCCGAGCATCATCAAAGTCTTGCACCATGTTTTCCATCCCGGTACCATGCTCGTCGGTGCGACGACGATCCACCTCAGCTCGGTCACGTTGGGCAGACTCACCATGAAATGTCCACACCGTATAATCGGGCGTAAAACCACTCTTCTGCAGGTGTTTGCCCATTTCAGCCTCTGTCCTCTTTTCCCAATTGCCGCACCGTAAACAGGGGCACCAGGTTTTCCTCTGGCCATTTGCAAATGCGGCTCGCACAAACCCCTTGGTTTTTGTGAACCATTCAGTGCTCCATTTGTTCTGACCAGTGTGACCGGTGTACATCCACGCACGATCACTCATCTTGACTTTCAGAGCTACTAGACACACAACAAATATATATATATATATATATATATAATTCAGCATGTATGTATTCATCAGTTGATCTACTTTGTCAATTTTATTACGTCCATGCAACCTACACTCTAATAGGTAATGATAGGTCCTAATCCCACCCGAGTATGTTTAGATTGGGTTCACTTTCCCATGCTATGCCCCGGATCCTATGCAAAATTTGGGCAGCACCTCCCCGTTGTTCTCCTGATACACGTCTCTGCAATAAATAGAGAGGATGTGTACCCGGAGAACAACAGGGGAGGCACTGACGAAATTTATGCGTCGGATCCGGAGCAAAGCATATGGGAAAACGAACCCAATCTAAACATATTCGAGCTGTCCATGGATAGCGTTGGACAATTCGAAAGAATCAAGGTTATAAATATGCAAATGCATGCATATTTATAACTATGACGCTTTCGAACGGGAGACACATATTGGTTACGCATACTGATGATTCAAGACACATATATATCTAGCTATCAAGTTTCATCGGAATAGATCAAATAATTAATGGGGGAGGAGGACATGTCATTTGTGCTCACCCACGAACGAAGGGGCAGAGCTCGTCAAACGCACGGCGAGGTCGTCGAACACCAAACCTCGCAGCGATGAAACAACTGCACATTTAAAACTACCCGATCAACACAATTATATATGATGTTTTTCATAACAAAATCGAAAGATATATGACCTAACTAATAATTCACAAATATATGACCCCGTCGGCTTCTGGAAGGCCAAAGAACACCTTTTCGGGAGGTGTCGGGGGTCGGGGTGTCGTGTCGGTCTCGGGGTGCCGTGTCGGGGTCGGGGTCTCGGGGTTGGGGTGTCGGGTCGGGGTGCCGGGTCGGGGTCGGGGTGCCGTGTCGGTGTCGGGGTCGGGGTCGGGGTGTCGGGTCAGGCTCGGGGTCGGGGTGTCGGGGTCGGGGTCGGGGTCTCGGGGTCGGGGTGTCGGGGGTGTCGTGTCGGGGGTCGGGGTGTCGTGTCGGTCTCGGGGTGCCGTGTCGGGGTCGGGGGTGTCGTGTCGGTCTCGGGGTGCCGTGTCGGGGTCGGGGTGTCGGGTCGGGGTGCCGGGTCGGGGTCGGGGTGCCGTGTCGGTGTCGGGGTCGGGGTGTCGGGTCAGGCTCATGGTCGGGGTGTGGTGTCGGGGTGTGGTGTCGGGGTTGGGGGGTCAGGGGGTCTTCTCATCCTTCTACTACTTCTACTTCTTCTCATTCTTCTACTTCTTCTCATCCCCCGTCTTCTTCTTCTTCTTCTTCTTGTTTCTCCTCCTCCTCCTCCTCCTCCTCCTCCTCCTCTTCTTCTTCTTCTTCTTCTTCTTCTTCTTCTTCTTCTTCTTCTTCTTCTTCTTCTTCTTCTTCTTCTTCTTCTTCTTCTTCTTCTCCTCCTCCTCCTCCTCCTCCTCCTCCTCCTCCTCTTCTTCTTCTTCTTCTTCTTCTTCTTCTTCTTCTTCTTCTTCTTCTTCTTCTTCTTCTTCTTCTCCTCCTCCTCCTCCTCCTCCTCCTCCTCTTCTTCTTCTTCTTCTTCTTCTTCTTCTTCTTCTTCCCCCTTCTACTTAACCTAAACCTAAACTAAAAACCTAAACTAATTAAAACTAAACTATTTAAACTAATTAAACCTAAACTAATTAAACTAAATAACCTACACTAATTAATTCTAAACTGAAAAAACTTAAACTAAAAAACCTTATCTAAACAGAAAAAAAAACAAAAAAAACAGAAGAAAAAAATGGGATCGAGGGGCTCACTGTGGGGGGCGGCGACGGGTCGGGGAGGGGCCGGCGACGGGGGGCCGGGGCGGGGCGGTGGAGGAGGCGGGGCGGCGGGGGCCGGGGCGGCGGGGGGGGGCGGGCGGCGGGAGGCCGGGGCGGGGCGGTGGAGGAGGCGGCGGGGGGCGCGGGGCGGCGGTGGGGCGCGGGGCGGCGGGGGGCCGGGCGGGGGGCGGCGGGGCGGCGGGGAGCCGGGGTGGCGGGGCGACGGGGCGGCGGAGGCGACGGGGCAGCGGGCGGCGGCGGCGGCGGCGGCGGGGTCGGAGGAGAAGGGCGCGCGAGGACGAAGTGAGTAACGGGCGGGGGGGGGTACCTGCCGTTAGGCAAGTGCCCTCTTTGCCGTCAGCCAGCCTTTGCCGTCTGCCTTTTTGCCTCTTTGCCGTCTGCTAGCGGACGGCAAAGAGGTGGGCTGTTAAGATTTTTTCAAACGAGCGGGGGGTGGGGGCCACCACTCTTTGCCGTCTGCCAGCGGACGGCAAAGATTCTTTGCCATCTGCTGGCGGACGACAAAGAGGTGGCTGATGGCAAAGAGCTTCTTTGCCGTCAGCCTTTGCTTTGCCGTCCGCTTACGTGTAGCTGATGGCAAAGAGTTTCTTTGCCGTCAGCTAGCAGACGGCAAAGAGCTGGCAGATGGCAAATTAGCTGATTCCAGTAGTGTATAAGTCATGAAGAAAGCAATAGCAATAAAACTGAGCGATCATAATGCTAAGCTAACTGATGGGTCTTGTCCATCACATTATTCTTTAATGATGTGATCCCGTTCATCAAATGACACCACATGTCTATGGTCAGAAAACTTAACCATCTTTGATTAACGAGCTAGCCAAGTAGAGGCATACTAGGGACACTCTGTTTTGTCTATGTATTCACACATGTACTAAGTTTCCGGTTAATACAATTCTAGCATGAAAAATAAACGTTTATCATGATATAAGGAAATATAAATAACAACTTTATTATTGCCTCTAGGGCATATTTCCTTCAACTTGCTGGAGATAAAGGTAGAAAACATGTGTTTGCACCTGGAGATCTTGTTTGGTTACGTTTGCGTAAGGATAGATTTCCTTATTTTCGCAAATCAAAGCTAATGCCACATGCTGATGGTCCTTTTAAGGTGTTAGAGAAAATAAATGATAATGCATATAAACTTGAGCTGGCTGCAAATTTTGGGGTTAGTCCCACTTTTAACGTTGCAGATTTGAAGCCTTATTTGGGTGAGGAAGATGAGCTTCCGTCGGGGACGAATTCATTTCAAGAAGGGGAGGATGATGAGGACATCAATAAAATTGTTACACCCAGAGCCCCTGCTGCTATACATACTGGACCAATTACTAGAGCTCGCGCACGCCAATTGAATTACCAGGTACTTCCGTTTCTTGGTAAAGATTTTAATGTTCATGAGAATATGATGCTGCCTAAATTGAATACATTTGTTTTGCTTACAAATGAAGGGCCTAGCGTGGACAAGAAAGATGAACCTTGGAGCAAGTTCAAGCATGGACATGATGGCATGCGCAATGGGAACAAGAAGGAAGTTTGAATTGATGATTTCAGGACTTTGAAGCCACCATAATGAGTGCATGAAGGCTTGGACGAAATATACAACATGCCACTTCCTAAATTTCGTCTAGAGGCTATTATAGGTGCTGCGTTGCCTTATTATTGGACCAGGCCCATGTAATTTCGAAATACTTGAGTATAGGATGTTTTTAGAGTCCGTATGTGTGGGGAAACAAGAGATAGGATTGGTTTCGGACCCCTCCTCCAAGGGCCACGAAATCCCCCCTATTCCTCCATATATACAACCCTTAGGGCATCGTTTAGACTTTGGGTTTTGTTTAGATTAAAAGTTCGCCATAGCTGCAACTTCGCGTACTTCGTTTGTGTTCAACGACCAGACCAAGACGTCACAGAACCCCACCTTGATCAATAAAGCTTTCATCTTATATTTTCGCAATATCAGATTGCAATCTCAGTTTCTTGCTTGTTCTTCGTTTGCTTGCAGGAAATAGACCCTCGTGGTCAGGTTGATCGTGCTCCGGCGTGCTCATTAACCCCTCGGAAGTTGGTTTAGCGATTGCTAAGGCGCGACGTCTCGCACGTTCGTAGTCGGATCGTCAAGGTCGACTCCCACAGAAAACGATAGCTATCTGATCGAAACATCGAGACACCCTCGCCTCTATCAACTATCCATCCGCCATTGTTGTTCGTTGCCATCTCGAAAAATTTGAGAGATAATAAAAGAGGAAAGATATCCAAAGAAAGAGTTCACGTGAGTAGTTGAGAAGGAAATTACAAAAATAGATATGACTGTTTGGATTCGGTTTTGTACAAGGAAAGCTTGTAGGGGAAAAATCTATTCGATTTGCAAGGCGAATCCGTCTATTGATTTTCCATAGTTTGTTTTTTGCGAGGATTTTCCCCTAGTTTGTATGCCAGAGCAACATAGTTGCCACATTTGGAAATTGGAGAAAGAAAACGGAGAAAGGGGAAATCAGATACGTTAATTTTTGGACGCTGATAATGCCCACACATGTGTTGGGAGCAACACCCGCCCACACGCCCTATAACACACAGATTTTCCATGTCACCGCATGCATGCATGCATGTGGGAATCTTTTTGGATTTCCAATTTCTAAAATGATTTATCTCTTAAATGAAAAATCCGATTAAAGATTCATTTTCACCATTAAATCCATCGCGACGAGATCTTCGAAACTAGATCTCATATCAATATGTTTCGACGACATTTTTTGGGGTTAAAAGTTGCCATGTCTATTGCACATGAATTGCTATGGTGTTTACATTGAAGTTGCCATGATATGTTTTACCTATTTGTTCTTCTACCTTTAAAAGTAAATTTTGACATATTATAAAATGGGGATTAAGAAACTAGACTTGCCATGAACCATAAACTAAAATTGCGATGATACATGCACTTAAAATTGCCCTGGTTCATAAAAAAATAAATTCCATGGTGAAAATACTGGAATTGCCATGGTCAAAATACTAAAATTGACATGATCTATAAACTAAAATTGCCATATGGCAACTACAGTGTAAACATCATTGCAACTTTTGGCCAAAAAAAGCATCGAAACATATCAACATGGGATCTAGTTTGGAAGATCTTGTTGAGACGGATTTAATGGTGAACACGGAATTTTAATTGAATTTTTTAATTAGGAGATAAAACATTTTTAAGCGGATGTGACGCCCCCGATTCAACCGTACACTAATCATACACGCAAATGTGTATGATCAAGATCAGGGACTCACGGGAAGATATCACAACACAACTCTAGACACAAATTGAAAAAAATACAAGCTTCATGTTACAAGCCAGGGGCCTCGAGGGCTCGAATACATAGCTCGATACACAAGGGTCGGCGGAAGCAACAATATCTGAGTACAGACATAAAGTTAGACAAGGATGCCTTAAGAAGGCTAGCACAAAAGCAACACGATCGAAGAGGCAAGGCCTCCTGCCTGGGACCTCCTCACTACTCCTGATCGTCGGCGGTCTCCACGTAGTAGCATCCATCAGCAGTGGCATCTGACTCCAGGGATCCACCATCTGGTTGCATCAACCAGAAAGAAGAAGGAAGGGGGAAAAGGGGTAGCAAAGCAACCGTGAGTACTCATCCAAAGTACTCGCAAGCATCAGATCTATACTAAATATGCATTGGTATCTAATGGAAGGGCTATATCTGTGGACTAAATTGCAGAATGCCAGAATAGAGGGGAAGGCCTAGCCTATCGAAGACTAGCATCTTCAAGCTGCTCCAAGCATCTTGCATCATGTAGAAGAGTAAAGAATAGCAGTTTATATTTAACAAACATGTTGTAGCATTAACGCCCAGAGATCCTTCCTCGACTCCCTACAAGAAAGCAATCCTGGAGCCACATATCTCAAGTATCCATTTCTAGTTATATAAGATCCGGATACAAGTCTGAACGTCCATTACTGTGTACACGGTATTCGAATATATATCTTCCCTGCAGGGGTGCACCACGTTACCCAACACGCTCGATCACTCTGGCCGGACACACCTTTCTAGGGTCAATGCCCGGCCTCGGAATATCAACACGTCGCAGCCCTACCTAGGCTCAGCAGAGAGGTCCCCGCCGGTCTACATCCTAAGTGCCCCGGGGTCTTGGGCCCATCGCCCATTGCACTCCGGGTCATTGCGCGCAGGGTGAATACCAGCGCCACCTCGGATGGTCGGCGCGATCCGACCATGCGGCCATGCTGAATTGGACGTCTGACAAAGCTTCGGCTGATACTGCGACGTCGAGGCCCGTAACTATTGTTGAGTGGTGGTTAGTGCGTAAAGGCCAGAGGCCAACTCAGAACAAATACCCAAACCCGTTAGTTCATTGGAGGCTCACGGAGACGAGCAGAGACTCACGATAATGTGACCCCGTCGCCCCGTCTCATGGACTTACGGCAAGGGCCCAGACTGCCCAGCCATGCCATGTAGAAAACTCGCGGGTGCTCCACGGGCCCGCCCGACTTTCACATGAACTCGCGGGTACCCCTCAGGGCCGACCTGACTTCAACAATGGTCTCAAGTAAAGTCCGGGTAACCATGTGTCCAAACATCAAGGCGGAAACCCGAGGAATCACCCCCGGTGAATTCCACTCAATGTAATCATCAAGGTGAACGTAAGAGGAA
The DNA here is from genome assembly GCF_018294505.1 of Triticum aestivum. NCBI lineage: Eukaryota > Viridiplantae > Streptophyta > Magnoliopsida > Poales > Poaceae > Triticum > Triticum aestivum. The sequence continues at coordinate 183,158,200 of NC_057796.1, forward strand.
CCACCCTCGAGGTTCACACTTGAGGGGTTGCACGACAGAGCCGTATCGGGAGTGGTGAAGGAGGAACCACCCTCATTAACCACGACCAAATAGCTAGACTACAGAGTTGTCATCGGGAGTGCGTTGTGAGGTCTCACCCTCGGCACTCGATAGTAGCTCTGCAGAGTCGAGCAACAAAATGGGCGTGATGTGATGTGAGGTGTCGGCCTCTGGTCGTCGATCACATTGATCGAGTCGTCGATGATGAAGCAGGGGCAACAAGGACAAGGTGGGGGTCATAGATGGATCACTAACCAACCTATACTAAGCAGTTCAGGTTAAGCGGGTAAGGTACAATGAGCAGGTTACAAAAGCAGGCTATGCATCAGAATAGGAGCAACCAATTACAGTAGCAAAATCTAATGCAAGCATGAGAGAATGGAATGGGCGATATCGGGATGATCAAAGGGGGGCTTGCCTGGAAGCTCCGCTGAAAGGGAAGAAGGGTCGTCGGCGACGTAGTCGAACACAGCGGCATCAACAGCGGTCTCGGGGTTTACCGGTTAGAAGAGGGGGAAGAAACTGTAAATACAGAGCAAACAGATGCATGACAGGCAATAAGCAGCGTTAGGGATGCTCTAACGCAAAGCTACACGATATCGGCGAAGGGGGATAACATCCAGGAAAGTTTTCCCGGAGTTAGGCATTTTCGGACAAATGAATCGGAGGGGAAAGGTTGTATGCTTGCTATGCTAGGGACACGTGACAGATGAACGGAGAGCGTAATCGGATTCGTCTCGTCGTTCTGAGCAACTTTCATGTACAAAATATTTTCATCCGAGCTACAGATTATTTACTATGATTTTTCAAAGATTAAACAATATTCTGAAAATCTCAGTATTTATTTAATCCGAATTGACTAAGTCAATTTGACTGGTCAAAAGGGAAGGGCATGGCCCACATGTCATAGGAAGCAACTAAACTATTCTAGTTAAATAGATTAAGTAGCCTGGGGGGTCCACTTGTCATAGATTAGCAACTAATTTAAACAATAACTAATCTATCTAATTGTTGACTAGAGCTAATCTAATAGGGAAAAGAATTATATGAGAGCGGGTCTCACGGGCTAGCAGGTGAGACCCACCCTGATGGATGACACATGGCATTTACAAATCACAACGCATCTACCCCATCCCCACTTGAAATCAGGGGGGAGAGATTAGATGCTTTATGATTTGTGAATGCCACGTGTCATCCATCAGGGTGGGTCGCACATGCTAGCCTATGAGACCTGGTCTCATATAATTTTTTTCCATCTAATAGGGGCGGCTCACATCCAGTGGCTGTGCCACGGCATTGCCATGCCCAGCACGCAGCAGCGGCAAACCAATAGCTCAGCCGCAATAACTAGTAGAGCAGTAGCCATGGCATGAGCAGTAGCAGCAGCATGAGCAGCAGCAGCGGCGTCAAAGCAACAGCACCTAGCAAGCAGCGGGCATAACAACAGTTCAACGATGACGGCAGGAGAGAGGAGCAGCTGCAGGCGGCAACGAGGCCATGCGCGGGCACGGGCGGAGGTGGCTGCAGATGGGCGCGGGGAGCGGCAGCGCTTGCGGGGCGCGCGTGCAGAGCGAGCAAGGGCGGCGCAGCATGACAGTAGCCGGATGCGGCAGCAGTGCAAAGCAGCATTGGCAAGGAGCGGCAGCGCGACACACACATACGCGTACGCGTATAGGAGAGCTCCGTTGTGTTCGGGGATGACGGCTACGACAACAAATCAAGGGGGCAAGGAGGGGGGATGGACGCCGCTCACTGTGAGGGAGGTCGTGGACGTGCTCGGAACCGCGGGGAGGCACCAGTGGTGGAGATCGACGGCGATGGCGCTGTGGCCGTGGCGGGGAAGACGACTACATGGCGAGGTTGTGGAGGGCTTCAGCTCGAACCGGATGTTGTAGGAGATGCAGATGAGGCCGACGAAGCTCTAAAGCATATCCTCGCGGGTCGGGGACGGCTCCGGCTATGGGAACGGCGGTGGCGCGTCGACGGCAGCTCGGGCACGAGGTCCAGAGGAGAAGCGCGAGAGGGAGAGGGGGAAATATCAGGGGCTAGGGTCGAGAGGGTCGAGGGGGGGTCTTGTAGGCGGGGGCACGGGGTGGATGGTCGCCACGCACGGCCATCGCCGGCGGATGGCTGCCACGCCTCCCCCCGTCTCTTGTAGCGAGCGGGAGAGGACGAGTGAGGGTGGCTGGGCCGGTTTTAGCTTAATGGGCCAAGGGTCCAGTAGGTTAGGTCCTCTCCTTTTCTTTTTTGTTTTCCATTTTCTCTTTTTCTTTTGCATTTTCTTTTTGTACCAAATGAGTTTTGTTTTGAACAAAACTTGGCACATAAATCTAACACAATATATTGAGATGGAACAAAAAGTATGGAGTCAAAAGGAGTTGTCTAACCATTTTTAGAAACTGAAAAGGCCAATTTATTTGTTCCTGCACCAAAATTTAATTCCCAGGGCCATTTTGGGAAATCAAAAAAGGTTGGTTCTAACATGAAAAATATCCACGGATTATTTTCCACACTTCAAACATTTTAGTTTTGAAGTTTGACAAATTTGAATTTTTGGCTTTAGATTTGAATTTGAAATTGAACAGTGACTTGGATCAAGTGAGGATTAGCAACAGTAATGTGATGACTTGGTACATTAGCAGAGGTTTACTGTAGCTTAATTATCCGAGCGTCATAGCCGAAACCAAAAAGATTCTCGCTGATGTTATCTGTTTTGACGTGGCAAAATGAAGGGTAATGAGGGCGTTTGAGCCATGTTGCTTCGTGCCATACGTGTGGGCGTTATCATTTGAGTAACTTTTTTTGATAAAGAAGTTAAGTTTGGCGCAGTTTCCACAGTTTCCTCAGAATAAGGACTGCGTTTTGGAATATTGCATGTCATGTAATCATTGAAGATTGGTTAGGATTTGGGACGTGATTACCTCCCATGTTGGTTGTTTAATTTTGGAAAGGAATCAAAGAGAAAGAGAGATAAAGGGAAATCTGATTGGTAAAAATAAGAGGCGAAGGAAAGTGCACGTGGATGTTGCCTTAATCATCACGTTTGAAAAAAATAATACTAGTTGGCTGATTCGGTTGGTAGTTTCCACGTTCTGGAAGTTTCCTTGGCGAAAATTAAGGATAAAAAAATCAAAGAAGAATAGGAGCAGCCAAGGTTGCAGAAAAATAGGCAAGTTTTGGATATAGAAAAACAAGGCCGGTTGTCTGTTGAGTGAGATCTCGAGGTATTAAATCCGACGTGATCTTGTTGGGCAGATTTGAAGGAAGATTCGGTTTGGGTTTCCAAACGAAAAAAGCAGTACATGGTGTTTGACTTGATTTTCTGGTGATTTGAGGAAAAAAGGCTGATATTTTGAAAAGGCTTCAAATTTCGTGGTAAAGTTTGACCATAAAAAAACATAGCATTGTTTCCCACGAAATAGGAGTAGTACTTGGTTCGGAGATGCAAAAGTAGGAGAGAATGACGTGGCTATTATTATTTTGAGGAAGTTGAGTTGATTCGGTTTCCAAAACAAATATACCAGTTGTTTCTTCCTAGTTCGCCATGTTTGGAGCTTTGGATCAGAAGGACATAGAATGAGAAAAAAGGAAGTGCCCACATCAGTTTTTGCAACATGACTTGACCCATATTTTTTCCTAGTTTGTTGGAACGTGTTTTGATAAAAAAAAACAGTTGCCCTCTTGAGTTTGGACATGCTACTAGATTGTTTGGATAGAAGAGGGAAAAAAGAAGAGAGATAGAAAAAAAAAAACAAATCTGTTGCATTTTTTGAAGTAATCCCTCGTGAGTTGTTTGTTTTGGAAGGTGATGAGTATTTAAAAAGAAAGATGCACGTCAATCAGGAAGAGTTGGTTGTTTCCATGTTTGGACTTTGGATGAAAAAACCGAGAGAAGTTGACACGTGAGGGAGAAAGACATTGAGGCAGAAACAAAAGAAAAAGGGAGATCAGCCACATACCAAATATTTGGAGATATCATACATACTAGTAGTAGTGCTCATTTGGCTTGTTGCTACGTCGCTCATATTTTTTGTCGCAACTTGAGTACTTGGTTGCCACCGTACGTGAATTACATTTGTCTTTGGCTCGCGTATCTAATACGGTCTAGCCTAGGATCAGCACTCGACCACTTTGAGCGAATTTTTAGCTTGCATTAATTAGCGTGGTTGTAGCATTTTTCTCCACATATTCAAAAGCCAACTAGTTCCACATATTTCTACACCGTGCATACATACGTTCACCTAGCAATCACTTTATCAACTCTGAGAATTATTTGACACGCTGGTTGCCGGTCACCACCTGCTGCATGGTAAGAACTTGGAAGACTTTGATTTTTTGCTATACTGTGAGTGTTTTAAGCATGATTTATATATTGAATGGGAGTTCAAAATAGATGCTATATTTGCTTCCCATAATTTTTCTGAACATAAAAAAGTTAAGGCAGCGGTTGGTACATTCACTGGTTTTGCTACTGTTTGGTGGACGGAATATTGTCGGTTACACCCTGATTATATACCTACTACTTGGGATGATTTAAAACTTGTCATGAGAAATAGATTTGTCGATGTTTCTTATACTCGTGGAATGATTAAAAAACTACAACATTTAAAACAAGGTAGTGATACTGTAACAACATATTATGATGATTTACGGACTACCTTGTTGCACTCCTTGTTAGATGAAAGTGAAGATGATTTTATGGATAGATTTTGGGGAGGATTAAACCGTGATCTCCAGGAGATACTAATTCATGAAGAGTGTTATCCTATGGACCGGTTTTTTCGTCTTGTTTGCAAAGCTCAAGAGGAAATAAAATGGCATGTTGTCGAGAAGGAGAATAAGCGCAAGGTGCACATTCCAAGAGATGATACGGTTGTTCCTACAACTACTAGGCATAATATGACAACCACATCCTTTGTTGTGAGGACTACATCACCTACACCATGTGACACATCACCTCCGATAGTGCTTATGTCATCAGAGTTGATCATAAGAGGTAATGACGAACGTACCGATCTTCCACCTTCACATGAGTATGATGAATGTCTTGTCGATTTAAATGCACCATGCGATGAGCTACCCACTACTTTGATCACACCAGCGATTTTAGAGGACTATGGTGGTGATTTGAGTTTGCCATGTGATCAAACAATTTTTAGTGAACCCATTAACTTAAATATTGATGCTAAAGAACCATGTGAATCAGGGAATAAATCAGATTTGGATCAAATATATTTGAAAATAATTATGCCAATGTTTACTCTTTTTGATATGACATCTAATCTTGGTGATGGTTCATCAAGGTTGGGATGGTTTAATGATCAGCATTGCCAAACTTTTATTATAGATCGCGCATGCCAGTTATATTATCAGGTACTTTCGTTTCTTGGTAAAGTTTCTAAAGTTCATGAGAATATGATGTTGCCTAACTTCGATGCATTTTTGTTGCTTACAATGAAGGGCCTAGCATGGACAAGAGGGATGAACATTGGAGCATGATCAAGCATGAAGACGAAGGCGCGTGCGAAGAGAACAAGAGCAGAGTTTGTAGTGGAGATTTTCGCACTTTGAAGCCACCATGATGACATACAAGAAGATGGACAAAATATACAAGATGGAATTTTATAAATTTTGTCCATAGATTATTATTGGTGCTGCGCCACCTTATTTTTTGGGCCAGGCCCATGTAATTTTGAAATACTACTTCATAGGCTGTTTTTAGAGTCCATATTGTAGGGGAAACGAATCAGGAGGTATTTTAGTCCCACATTGCCAAGGGTGGACGAAATCCCCTCTCTTTTCCCCTATAATATAGCCCTTAAGGCATCATTTAGACTGGGGTTTTATTAGTTAAATCCATCTCCGCAACTTCATGTACTTCTTTTATGCCCAACGACCAGACCAAGACTGCTTATGAAACCCCACTTTTATCAATACTTCATCCATATTCGGAATATTCAGATTGCTTAATCATATTCTTGCTTGTTCTTCGATTGCTTGCAGGAATAGACCTTTGTGGTCTGGTTGATCATGCTCCGGCGTGTTCAATAACCTCTCAGAGTTGGTTTAGCGATTGCTAAGGAGCAATGTTGTGCACGTTTATAGTCGGATCGTCAAAGTCGTCTCCACCAAATCGATAGTTATCATCTCATTGAAAGATCGGGACCCTTGCCTCTATCATTTCTGACCACCTATCTCGGTATGCCGATTAGTGACTCCTGTATCCTGGAGAAGGAGCTACACCCCTTGGTGAGCAAGGTTCTACATCGGGTCCAACCATGGCAAGGGCGCTGGCTCTCTAAGGCGGCTAGAGTGGTCTTGATCAACTCATCCATGATTTGCCTGCTAATGTGCCTCATGGGATTCTATTGTCTTAATGAATCCGTCCATCAGGAAATTGCAAAGTACCAATCCCAGTTCTTCTGGGCTGGGAAGGGCGATAAGTAGAAATACCACATGGCGTTGGTACAGCTAGCTACTATACAAATGGTTTTTAACCCCTTTCCGCGATGCCATTTTTAACCATCGGCTAGTGAGTGTGGGCTATAGGGGGTCTGATGTAGGGTGGAACCCTAGGTGGCCGATCTTTCACGAAAAGAGCGGATCCCTACGAAGAACGTGATGAACACGAGGGGAAACACGAGAGGAACACGAGAGAAATCACTCAACCAACAAGAATAGATCACACATGTGCTAGATCGGTGAACACAAAGGTAAGATACAAGATCCAAATCCAACAAAGGACGATACAAGAGGTAACCGGTTCTTATCTGTGAGGAGGTCTTGATGGGGGACACCCAAGAGGGGGTCTTGAATCCAAGGTGATCTTCTCCATAGAGGGGCCACGGTCTCTCTCGTGGAGTAGATCCGTAATGGATGAGCAAAGCTCTATCTCCATATGAGCTAATCCTTTGCTAACCCTAGAAAGAGGAAGGGGATGGAGTATATATAGTCTAGGAGGGCGAAGAGGTACATGGGCTTCGGCCCTTTACTGTGCGCAGACAGACGGAGCCGGATGTCCGGGCGTCGGGCCGGATGTCTGGGGCTTCAGGAGGGGCCGGATGTCCGGGCTGGGGACCGGATGTACGGGCTGGCGGTGTAAACTTCTGTAGTCTGTAGATAGGCGGGGTCGGATGTCCGGCGAAGGGCCGGATTTCCGGGCTTTCGGGAGGAGCCGGATGTCCTGGGCATGGGGCCGGATGTCCAGGCCCTGTAGCACTTCGACGGCTGGGCTGCTGCTATTGTTGGCATCCTCAGGGGCCGGATGTCCGGGGCCTTGGCCGGATGTCCGGGGCCTAGAAGGTGAACTTGTCCGTTTCCGTTGGTTCTCTTCATCCATGGACTTGGCGGCTTGTCCGTCTTCACGTGTATCTTCGTGAGGGTGCTCTTGACACCTGATCATGCATAGCATATCGGACTTAGGTAGTAGCCATGTCTCGAGTGGATCATATGTGATATCACTAAGGAAGGAAGTCACCTCGTTCTCGAGAGATCTAGCTCGTGCTCGTGTCATGGGTCCTCTTGGCTCTTCATGAGACGATGATAGGTCCATGGGGATGATCGTAGGATGCTCCGCATCATCTCCCCTCCCTTGGGAAAGATCCGACCTCGGATCGAAATCCTCATCACCATGGTACGGGGAGAGATCTTCGATGTTGAAGATGTCGCTCACGGAGTACTTGTCGCGTGGGATGTTGATCTTGTATGCATTGTTGTTGTAGCGTGCAAGCACCTTGAAGGGTCCATCGGCTCGGGGTAGTAGCTAGGACTTGCGTTCATTGGGGAAGCGATCCTTGCGAAGGTGTAGCCACACAAGATCTCCAACATTGAACATCATGGGATGCTTGTTGACGTTGAGCTTGGTCGCGAGTCGTTGTAGTTGGCGTTCGATGGTGTTCATTGTATCTTCATGCATCTTCTTGAGGAAGTTGACTCGGGCACTCGCGTCCATGTTTGTGCGCTCTTGTAGCGGTAGAGGTAGAATGTCCAATGGTGACAATGGGTTGAAGCCATAGACGACCTCGAAGGGGGACTTGCCGGTAGTCGAATGTCTTGCATGGTTGTAGGCGTACTCGGTGATAGGTAGGCACTCCTCCCACTCCTTGATGTTCTTCTTTATCAACACGCGTAGTGTAGTGGAGAGCGTGCGGTTCGTCACCTCCGTTTGGCCGTCGGTTTGTGGATGGTATGCCGAAGAGAACAAAAGCTTGATTCCGAGCTTGGCGCACAAGGTCTTCCAAAAGTAACTCAAGAACTTGACGTTGCGGTCCAAGACAATCGTCTTTGGCACTCCATGAAAGCGCAAGATTTCCCTACAAAATAAATTTGCAACATGTGAAGCATCATCTATCTTATTGCAAGGAATGAAATGAGCCATTTTGGAGAATCGGTCCACAACAACAAAAACGGAATCCTTGCCATTTCTAGTTCTAGGTAAACCAAGCACAAAGTCCATGCTAATATCTTCCCATGGTTGATATGGAATTGGAAGTGGCATATAGAGGCCATGAGAGTGGGCTTTAGACTTAGCTTTGCGACATGTAGAGCATCGGTTCATGAAGCGATTGATGTCGCGAAACATCTTGGGCCAAAAGTAGTTCTTGGAGAGCGTAGCAAATGTCTTGTCGCGTCCAAAGTGTCCCATGAGTCCGCCTCCATGAGATTCCTGCAAAAGCAACAAGCGAAGAGAGGACTTGGGAATGCAAAGTTTGTTAGCTCTCATAAGATATCCATCTTTGATGTAGTATCGATCCCAAGAAGTATGCGTCAAACACTTGGCATAAGGAATAGCAAATGTAGGATCATGCTCATACAAGTCTTTTATATGCTCAAAGCCAATGACATTTAACTCAAGTTGAGTAACAAGCATGCATATACGGGAAAGCGCATCCACCACAACCTTTTCCTTACCGTTAATATACTTGATGACATAAGGAAAAGACTCAATGAACTCACTCCACTTAGCATGACGCTTGTTCAACTTAGTTTGACCCTTAAGATATTTAAGCGTTTCATGGTCGGTATGGATGATGAACTCATGAGGGCGTAGGTAATGTTGCCATTCATGCAAAACTCGCACTAAAGCATATAGCTCTTTGTCATAGATGGGGTAATTGAGTTGCGCTCCGGAGAGTTTCTCACTAAAGTATGCAATGGGGCGCTTCTCTTGAGTTAACACACCTCCTATGCCATTACCACTAGCATCGCAATAAATTTCAAAAGTTTTGTCAAAGTTGGGTAATGCAAGCACGGGGGCATGAGTAAGCAAATTCTTAAGCTCATTGAAAGCGATATCTTGGGATGGTCCCCAAACAAATGGTGCATTTTTCTTACTCAAAGCATGCAAAGGTGAAGCGATGGTGCTAAAATCCTTCACAAATCTACGGTAGAAACCGGCTAAACCAGGAAAACTACGCACTTGTTGCAAATTGGTTGGTTGGGGCCAAGTTTTAATAGCATTGATAGGTCTACAATCGGAACACATGCGAATGCTACCGTCTCATTTTGGCACAAGAATGACCGGTACGGCACAAGGACTCAAACTTTCACGCACATGACCATGGTCTATGAGATGCTTTACTTGCATTTGTATTTATTTGGTTTCTTCGGGGTTGACGTGGTAGGGAGCTTTGTTTGGAAGCGGCGCTCCGGGGATGAGATCAATTCGGTGCTCAATGCCTCGTAGTGGAGGTAGACCCGGAGGTAGCTCATCGGGGAAAACATCTTGGAATTCCTGCAATAAAGAAGATAACACTAGAGGAAGATTGTGAGAGTTGTTAGTTTTTGGTGCCTCGTCCTTGCACAATAGGACATAGTGTAGGACACTTGATGGGTTCTCACACACTTCTCTCATCTCACGTTTGGTGGCAAAGAGAACTAAGGTTTTCTTGTCGCTCATCGTGGAGGCACTCAATTTGGGCTTGTGGCGCTCACTCTCTTTTTGGTGGATCGCTCTCTCACTATTCTCTCCACGATGGGTGTTCTGCTTGTCGGCGAGCACTTGGCTTGGAGACATAGTACGTAACACAAACTCTTTCCCTTTCATCTTGAAGCTATAGTGATTTGTACGCCCATTGTGAATGATCGGTCAAATTGCCATGGCCGTCCAAGAAGGAGGTGGCACACGGTCATCGGAAGGACATCACACTCCAAAGTGTCTTCATAGGCGCCGATCTTGAAAGAGACTTGTACTCTATGCTCGACTTGGATGGTGCCGGTGTCGCTTAGCCATTGAACCTTGTAGGGGTGAGGGTGCTTCATCTTGACCAATTGGAGTTTGGAGCATAGTTCTTCACTTGCTAAGTTATGGCAACTCCCTCTACCGATGATGACCTTGACGGACTGTCCATTGATGCCGGCCTTTGTGTGGAAGATATGGCATCTTTGATCTTCGTCTTGTTGATGTTGAAGAGTCAAGACCTTGGAGACAACAAGAGCGGGACTTGAGTCTTCGTCACAAAAGATGTGACCATCTTCTTCTTCATTGTTCACTTGTCGGTGCATGGCCACTTGCTCAAGGGCATCCATTTCTCCTTCACTCATGGAGTCATAGGTTCCGTCGTCGTTGAGGATTATGGTGCGCTTGTTTGTGCACTCGAAGGACTTGTGGCCTCGGCCTCCGCATTTGAAACATTTGATGGAACTTGTCTTTATGGTCTAAGCGTTGGAGTAGATGATGATGAAGCTTTCGGCTTGAAGTTGCTTGTAGTAGGAGGACGACTTGAGCTTGTCGAAGCTTTCTTGTAACTTGACTTGTCGCCGTTGCTTGTAGTGGGAGTCGTCGAAACTTGATTATTGGAGAGGCCATAGGACTTGGATGATAACTTGGCATACTTGAAGTCGTCTTGTACTTGCCGTTCCACTTTCGTAGCTTGATGCACTAGCTCGATGAGGTTCGAGTACGGTTGGAAGTCGGCAATCTTCTTGATAGGGTGATTGAGTCCATTCAAGAAACGCGCCATAGTTTGCTCATCATCTTCTTTGACATTGGCTCGTATCATGGCAATCTCCATTTCCTTGTAGTATTCTTCAACGCTCTTGGTTCCTTGCTTGAGTTGTTGGAGTTTCTTGAAGAGGTCGCGGTTGTAGTAGTTTGGCACGAATCGTGCTCTCATGACATCCTTCATTTGTGCCCAAGTGGTGATGGGTGGTTCACCTCTTGCCGCTTGGCGCTCAATGACTTGTTCCCACCAAATGAGGACGTAGTCTTGGAATTCGAGGGATGCCATTGCGATCTTCTTCTCTTCTTCGTAGTTGTGCAAGCGGAAGATTTTGTCAACATTCAATGCCCATGATATGTATTCTTCGGGGTCATTGCTTCCGGTAAACTTGGGCATGGTGAACTTTAGCTTGCCATATCGTTGCTCTTCATTGTGTTGGGGTCGGGGATGATGACGCCAGTGTCGGTGAGGATTGACAATCTCATGTTGCTCTTGGCGAGGAGGGTTGTCTTCCTCATGTTGCTCTTGGCGAGGAGGGTTGTCGACCTCATGTTGCTCTTGGCGAGGAGGGGGTCCATTGTTTTCGTGCTCTCGATGGACTTGACGTTCTTGTCTCGCTTGAGTAGGAGCTTGTCTATCTTGACGAGGAGCTTGTCGATGCACACGTGCTTGGTAAATCCTTTCTTGAGCTTCGTCGCGAAGTTCTTCTTGATGTAGTCGAGCTTGTCGGCCTCGATTGGCTACGGCACGACTTGAATCTTGAAGGGCACGTTGCGCCTCAAGTGCTTGAGCTTCACGTATTTGTTGTTCTTGATGTTGCGCCTCGGCGTCTTGTGCATCTTGATGTTGTCGCGCTCGCTCCTCTTGTTCTTGTTGTCTTTGGCGTTGCCGTTCTTGTGCTTGTGCGAAAGCAGCTTGGTTTTGACGATGTCGATGCTCTTGAGAGTCGGTGTCGTGTAGAGGATTGCGATTAGCTTGACGGTCTTGACGCGCGGCACGACGAAGAGTGTTCGATGTCGGTGTACTTGAACCGGAGAGGGTGTCTTCAGAGTGACGACTTGAGCGGCTCCGTCTTGATGAGGACGAAGTTGTAGAAGAGCGGACCATCATGGTTCGGATATCTTCTTTGATGGAACTCATGGATGTGTCGAAGTAGTCTCTTGTACGTTGCTCGGATTGTCGTAGGTCGGTGGCGAGATTGTCGATGCGGTCGCCCAAAGCAAGTTGTTCTTGATGCAAAGCCCGATGTGCACCAAATAGTTGGGTCTTGGTGACGTAGGATGACATGTCGTCGTCTTGCTCCAAGAAGAGTGGGTTGGTAGAAGTACTTGGCCTATCCATCATTCCAAACAAAGATATGTGAGTGGGAGAAAGAGAAGAACCAATACCAAATGTACCTTGACCGATGTTGAAAATAGATCAAAGATCACTCCAATGTGTAGCAAAGAAATAGCACAATTGGTACCAATTATTGTCGGTTCTGACACCTACACAAGTAAAAGCTTATGGTGGGGCTTGGTTAGGATGGTGGCACAAAAATTTGATGCAATTGTAAGTGAGACTCAATAATGTTGGAAAAGATTAGCGACTTGTAAATGCAACAAGTAGACCAATAGCTAGATATGGTACACGGAAACACACACGCAAATAGATAAGTGGGGTTGGGCAACCAAGGATGAGCCAAAATGTGGAATCCACCAAGATGCTCGTGTTGCACAACACTAGAGAGACGCTAGCACGATTGCACAATAGGCGGATACAAACTTGTGCACAACCTACTAAGCAAAAATGCAACGACTTCTATCCCAAGTATGCTATATGTATGATGTTTCTATGCTTTTGATCCAAGATGATCGAGTATGACAATCTTAATGTTGTATGATGCTATGGTTCTTGCTTATAAGCTCTTTGCCTATCTTCCTTCTTTTGCTTAAAAGCTTGTTTGGCTCTTTGTTGTTTGAGCTCTTTTCTCATGCAATGCTTGACGAACCAAGATAGCAATTGTGTATGCGAAGACAACTTTGTGACACAAGAGATGATACCAAGATATGCAACACGATGATGGTATGTAAGCTATGGAAAGTATGATCACTAATGTGCACAAGTCACGTTGCCGGCAATACTCAAAGGCTAGTCTTGATGGGTAAGCTACGCAAAAGTAAGGCCATGGGGTTATCAATGCAAATGCAAGAGAGTATGATGATATCACGATACCAAGATGATAGCAAGTGAAAGTGATACCAAAGTGATGTAGCCGTTCGTAGTAGTCCTTGGCGAAGATGAGCGGTGGTGATGTTGATGCCGAACCGTACCTAGATAGCCGAAACACAATAGGACACGAAAACCACAACTCAAATTCTCAAAGCAAAACGGGTCAAAATTGTCGGAGTTGGTAGCGGGAAAGGCTATGGTGGTGCTATGCGGAAGTGGTGATGGTATGCGGAAGTGTATGTGGGCTCCGGAACAAAGTTGGACGAAAGTTAGGCGGTAAGCGGAGTGGAGGATGGAAATTTTGCTGTCAGGGGCCGGATGTCCGGGCTCGGGATCCGTGGACAAACTCGAAGAACACCGCGTGGAGAGGTCAAATCCGGGGCAAAATTTGGAAGATTTTGTGGATGGAATTTAGAAAAAGATGGGGAAAAGCTAGATCTACCTGCAACACACGAAATCCGCGGATCAAATCCAACAAAACTTCATCACACCAACAAATCACAAAGAAAAATTGGGGCTATTTTTGTGGGGCAATTTTCGGATTAGGACGAAAAACAACAAAATCAAGCTAGAAATCAAAGAGAGGGGGCTCCGAAATCGTGATCAACGTGGCTCATGATACCAAGATGATGTAGGGTGGAACCCTAGGTGGCCGATCTTTCACAAAAGGAGCGGATCCCTATGAAGAACGTGATGAACACGAGGGGAAACACGAGGGGAACACGAGAGGAACACGAGAGAAATCACTCAACCAACAAGAATAGATCACACATGTGCTAGATCGATGAACACAAAGGTAAGATACAAGATCCAAATCCAACAAAGGATGATACAAGAGGTAACCGGTTCTTCTCCGTGAGGAGGTCTTGATGGGGGCCACCCAAGAGGGGGTCTTGAATCCAAGGTGATCTTCTCCGTAGAGGGGCCGCGGTCTCTCTCGTGGAGTAGATCCGTAATGGATGAGCAAAGCTCTATCTCACATATGAGCTAATCCTTTGCTAACCCTAGAAAGAGGAAGGGGATGGAGTATATATAGTCTATGGGGGCGAAGAGGTACATGGGCTTCGACCCTTTACTGTGCGCAGACAGACGGAGCCGGATGTCCGGGCGTCGGGCCGGATGTCCGGGGCTTCAGGAGGGGCCGGATGTCCGGGCTGGCGGTGCAAACTTCTGTAGTCTCTGGATAGGCGGGGTCGGATGTCCGGCGAAGGGGCCGGATTTCCGGGCTTTCGGGAGGAGCCGAATGTTCGGGCCGTGTAGCACTTCGACGGCTGGGCTGCTGCTATTGTTGGCATCCTCAGGGGCCGGATGTCTGGGGCCTGGAAGGTGAACTTGCCCTTTCCGTTGGTTCTCTTCATCCATGGACTTGGCGGCTTGTCCGTCTTCATGGGCATCTTCGTGAGGGTCCTCTTGACACCTGATCATGCATAGCATATTGGACTTAGGTAGTAGCCATGTCTCGAGTGGATCATATGTGATATCACTAAGGAAGGAAGTCACCTCGTTCTCGAGAGCTCTAGCTCGTGCTCGTGTCATGGGTCCTCTTGGCTCTTGATGAGACGATGATAGGTCCATGGGGATGATCATAGGATGCTCCACATCAGGGTCCTTCCCACAAGACCTAGAAGCCGTCGGGGATAGGCCCTCCGGTCACACATGCTGGGCAAAATGAGATCATGTGGGAGGGGCGAGCGATCAAATACAATTATACAGACCCAATCAGTTTCGGTCGTAAGTACATGCCACACAGTCAGTCACAGACAAACGTCCCCGTTTGTATGTATATTCCACACAGTCAATCCAAGGAATACGTTTCCGTTCGTATGTACACCCCACACAGTCAATCCAAGAAGTACGTTTCCGTTTGTATGTACATCCCACACAGCCCATCCAAGATGTACGTTTTCATTCGTATAGCCTCGTGTGTGATAGCCCAATGCCATACGGTTTTCTTCATCAAATGGTGTGTGATGTAGTTGAATAAAAGCAAAAGGTTAACGGAGGCAGAGCATATAGCCAGTTCACCTACATAAGAACAACATTAGAACAATATATTCATTTCCCTAATCGATCGATGCATGATCAGCCAGGTTTGTCTTCTCAACCTCTGCTTTCAGTTCAGTAAGAACCTGTTTTGCACTCACCAACCTAGAAAGTGCCTCCTCCTTCGCCAACACCACCTTAGCAAAGTCTAATTTAAAACATCTGAGCTCATTCTCCATCTTGCTCTTTTTTTCCACATCTTGAAATATTCTTCAGCGTTGAGAACACTTTCTCTAAGCCTATCTCTGTTCTCTTCCTCATACGTGATCCAGAGCTTTGCTAGGCAGAACTTCAAAGACTGTGGCCACTCATAATCAACCCACTCCAGGTAAGAACACTTCCATTCATCCTATAATATTTAAAACTAAATCAGTAACAATTGTAGGGGAATGGGTTTGTAGCAACATAGAAAATAATCAAATACATATTTTGAAAAATTGAAGAAACAGGTTAATCATGACATATCTTCTCAAAAAGATCAATGTGCAAATGAATTAACTGCTACTGAGACAACAACCAAATTCTGAAACATTAGAAGCTATAATTAACTGTAACAATGCTACAAGTTCTTAGTCTTGTACTATAAATAACAAATTGAACATTCACTACACCACGCACTAGATTTCTCTACTGATGTGTGTTGGGAAAAGAGAATTTTACCAACAGGCTGTTGGTCGGGAAAACTTCTATCTAAATGTTGGTCGGTAATACTGATGTATAGTGTCCAACTAACGGTCAGCAATACTACAATGTTTCACGTTGGACTATTGGTCGGGAAAGCCCGTATCTCCATCAGACTGTTGGTCGGCGATTAATGCTGACTGACTGTTCATTACCAATTGGGTCGGCCGCATTTGCGCGCACATGGGCCAAAAACTTAGCGCCAAGCCTCCTTCCTATTTTTCCCATTTGGCCTTCAGCAGGAGCCATGACCAAATCCAAATCCCCCAAACCTAAATCCTCTCACGCACTCCCTCCGCCGCCGCCTGCTAGCTAGCAGCCCGCACGCTGCCGACCACCCACCGTCTCCAGCACGCCGTCACCTGTCTCCTTCATCCTCTTGCACCTCCACTGCTTAGGCCGCCCTACCTTGTGCGCTGGAGTTCGGGGAGAGGCCGAGGCGTAGTGGTGGACGTCGCCATCCCTCTGAGATCCGGGATTGAGAGAGGGAGGGAGAGGTGGGTCACCTGCGAGAGAGAGCACTCGCACCCTCGCTCGTCAGTCGTCACCCAGGGGCCGCCACCACCACCGCCACGCCATGGGCTTCCTCCGATCTGCGCTCGCCGGTTCATTTGAAGAAGGATCTGGCCGTTGACTGCTGGTGCTTCCCCTCCCCGGGTGGTGAGTGTTCTTTTCACTCTCCTCTCCCTCTCCCCGGGTGGCCGTTGACTGCAATCGTTGATTTATTTGCTTTTCCCTTTTCTGTTTAGATCTACCATGACTTGGGATAGTACTTCTATCCAGCAAGCAGCATTTTGGATGTGAGCTCCAGCTCAAGCAGAGCATAAAAAACAGGGGCTCTATCTGCTAATGGGGTAGCCGGCAACGCAGTCTAAGAGCTACATCTCGTGTGATTTCTAGATATGAGAACTTGAGAAGAACAAGCTTGATGCTATTATTGAAAAAAAATCTATGCTACAGGTATTCCTTTCAGTGGTGTTGAAGGAAACCTTAATATTTACTATTTTTATGAACTGGTTGTGATCGATTTGTGAACTTTAGAGGTTGTGAGTTGTAATTTGTGATGTTTGAACCTTTGCCAGACTATCAAATTATGCTATGTGTGCCTGAAGGTCAATACAAGGGTATTCATCATATGAAAATTCATTACTTTATATATAGAAAAACGTATCCACATATCTGTGCTTTGAGGCGAGGGACAACCCTGAGAACTAGCTTCAGGTTCCACAAAAATTCCAAATAATCATACTAATGTTTCAGAATTTTATTTAAGCATTGTAGAATTCTGGCAAACATAGGACTATATTAAACTTAGTTCGGTTTTTCTGGAATGAAGATAAAGTACATATCTAGCAGTTTGTATTTATACAGTCATGCTTCTATAGATTTTACAGTTTTATTTTCTCTTTAAATTTTCTTCAGTAGTTCTGTAACTTCCAGAATAGTTCATGTATCCCATATTTTCCCAGGATTCTTCTTTGCATCCCATACACTTCGACGGAGTGGGAGACTGCCGCAGCGGTGCTGTACTCGGAGCCCAAGCCATCAGACGCCGCCAACAGGTTGCACCTCTTCGCGGAAATCACCACAACTGTGATGTCTCTATAGAAAATCAGTATTTTCTTGGTTCATATCCTATCTGAAACATGGAATGTTGATTGTTAGGCACAACTTGACTTTCACAGTAGCCTGCATATTCTTCTGCTCACAAACAAGGCAAAACATGCACCATAGAATGCTGGGAGAACATAGATTTATTTTTCTCTTCATAGTTTTATTAGATAAGCCACATTGCAAGGAGAATATGGATTTATGTTTCTCTTCCTACTATAATTAGATAGGCCACATTCTTTTTGTTTCATTCATGCCTTTGTTGCTAACAGTATGGTTGTGTAAATTCAACATTGATGTTTAATGTTATTACATGATTTACACAAAACTGGTATTCATATTACATGATATGTTGAAGGTGCTGACAGTCTGATGCCTTCAGAATTGGCTCTCAAAACTTTCAACCAAGATTACAGCTAGCATACGGTATGCAGTTTATTGTCGTACTCATACTCAATGAGTCCCTACCTGTGACGCCCCCGATTCAATCATACACTAATCATGCACACAAACGTGTACGATCAAGACCAGGGACTCACGGGAAGTGATAGAGGCAAATGTGTCCCGTCTTTCGATGAGATGATGGATATCGCTTTAATGGAAGTCGACTTTGACGATCCTACTATGAACGTGCGAGGACGTCACGCCTTAGCAATCGCTAAACCAACTCCGAGAGGTTATTGACCACGCCGGAGCACGATCAACCTGACCACGAGGGTCTGTTTCCTGCGAGCAAACGAAGAACAAGCAAGAAACTGAGGTTGCAATATGGATATTGCGAATATAAGATGAAAGCTTTATTGATCAAGGTGGGGTTCTGTGACGCCTTTGTCTGGTCGTTGAACACAAACGAAGTACGCGAAGTTGCAGCTATGACGAATTTTTAATCTAAACAAAACCCAAAGTCTAAACGACGCCCTAAGGGCTGTATATATGGAGGAAGAGGGGGAAATTTCGTGGCCCTTGGGGAAGGGGTCCGAAACCAACCCTATCTCTTGTTTCCCAACACATACGGACTCTAAAAATAGCCTATACTCAAGTATTTCGAAATTACATGGGCCTGGCCCAATAATAAGGTGACGCAACACCTAAAATAGCCTCTGGATGAAAGTTATGAAGTATCATCTTGTATATTTCGTCCAAGGCTTCATGCACGCATTATGGTGGCTTCAACGTCCTGAAATCATCACTTGTAACTCCGCTCTTGTCCCCCATGCGCATGCCATCATCTCCATGCTTGTTCTTGCTCCAATGTTCATCCTTCTCAAAGCTAGGCCCTTCATTTGTAAGCAAAACAAATGTATCCAATTTAGGCAGCATCATATTCTCATGAACATTAGAATCATTACCAAGAAACGAAAGTACCTGGTAATTTAATTGGCGTGCGCGAGCTCTAGTAATTGGTCCAGTATGTATAGCAGCAGGGGCTGTGGGTGTAACAATGGTATTGATGTCCTCATCATCCTCCCCTTCTTGAAATGAAGTTGTCCTCGACGGAAGCTCATCTCCCTCACCCAAATAAGGCTTCAAATCTGCAATGTTAAAAGTGGGACTAACCCCAAAATCTGCAGGCAGCTCAAGTTTATATGCATTATCATTTATTTTCTCTAACACCTTAAAAGGACCATCAGCACGTGGCATTAGCTTTGATTCACGCAAATCAGGAAATCTATCCTTACGCAAATGTAACCAAACAAGATCTCCAGGTGCAAACACAACATGTTTTCTACCCTTATCTCCAGCAAGTTTATATTTAGCATTCATACGCTCAATGTTTTCCTTAGTTAACTCATGCATTTTTAAGATCAATTCAGCACGTTGTTTAGCATCAGAATTAACCTTCTCCGAAGATGGAAGAGGCAACAAATCAATAGGTGCACGAGGTAGGAAACCATACACAATTTCAAAAGGGCACATCTTAGTAGTAGAATGCAATGAACGATTATAAGTAAACTAAATATGAGGCAAGCATTCTTCCCACATTTTCTTATTATTCTTCAAAACAGCCCTAAGCATAGTAGACAATGTTCTATTGACTACTTCAGTTTGTCCATCAGTTTGGGGGTGACAAGTAGTACTAAAAAGCAGTTTAGTCCCCAACTTAGCCCATAAACATCTCCAAAAGTGGCTAAGAAATTTAGTATCACAATATGAAACAATAGTATTTGGCACACCATGCAAATGAATAATTTCACGGAAGAACAAATCAGCAACATTAACAGCATCATCGCTTTTATGACATGGTATAAAGTGTGCCATTTTTTGAGAATCTATCCACGACAACAAATATGCTATCCCTCCCCTTCTTTGTTCGAGGTAAACCTAAAACAAAGTCCATAGATATATCCTCCCAAGGAACACTAGGTACAGGCAAAGGCATATATAAACCATGAGGATTGAGTCGTGACTTAGCTTTTTGACATGTAGTGCAGCGAGCAACAAAACGCTCAACATCCCGTCTCATCTTTGGCCAAAAGAAATGTGTAGCAAGTACGTCCTCCGTCTTCTTCACGCCAAAGTGTCCCATTAATCCTCCTCCATGCGCCTCCTGCAACAACAAAAGACGAAGAGAGCTAGCTGGAATGCATAGCTTGTTAGCACGGAACACAAATCCATCATTAACGACAAACTTGTTCCAGGTTCTTCCTTCTTTACAATTCTGCAAAACATCTTTAAAATCAGCATCATGCACATATTGATCTTTGATGGTCTCCAAACCAAATATTTTGAAGGTCAAGTTGTGAAAGCATAGTATAGCGACGAGACAATGCATCAGCAATAACATTTTCTTTACCCTTCTTGTGTTTAATGACATAAGGGAAAGTTTCAATGAATTCAACCCATTTAGCATGTCTATGATTCAGTTTAGCTTGACTTTTAATATGTTTCAAGGATTCATGATCAGAATGTATAACAAATTCTTTGGGCCATAAATAATGTTGCCATGTTTCTAAAGTCCGAACAAGAGCATATAGTTCTTTATCATAAGTAGAATAATTCAGACTAGGCCCACTCAATTTTTCAGAAAAGTATGCAACAGGTTTACCATCTTGCAATAACACACCTCCTAATCCAATTCCACTAGCATCACATTCAAGTTCAAAAGTCTTATTAAAATCAGGAAGTTGGAGTAAAGGAGAATGTGTCAACTTATCTTTCAATACCGTGAAGGCTTCTTCCTGTGCGGTACCCCAAACAAAAGGCACATCCTTCTTTGTAAGCTCGTTGAGAGGTGCAGCAATGGTGCTAAAATCTCTCACAAAACGCCTATAGAAACCAGCGAGTCCAAGAAAACTCCGCACTTGTGTGACCGTTTTGGGCTGCGGCCAACTCTCAGTAGCTTCAATCTTGGCTTTATCAACTTCAATTCCCTGTGGAGTAACAACATAGCCAAGAAAAGATACTCGGTCGGTGCAAAAGGTGCACTTCCCAAGGTTACCAAACAAACGTGCATCACGTAGAGCAATAAAAACAGCACGTAAATGTTCCAAATGTTCTTCCAAAGATTTGCTATAAATCAGTATATCATCAAAATAGACTACCACAAATCGTCCAATGAAAGCACGTAAAACTTCGTTCATTAGTCTCATGAAAGTACTAGGTGCATTAGTTAACCCAAAAGGCATGACTAACCACTCATATAAACCAAACTTAGTTTTAAATGCAGTTTTCCATTCATCTCCCAATTTCATACGAATTTGATGGTATCCACTACGCAAATCAACTTTGGAGAATATTGTAGAGCCACTCAATTCATCAAGCATATCATCTAGCCTAGGAATAGGATGACGATAACGAATAGTAATATTATTAATGCCTCTACAATCAACACACATACGCGACGTACCATCCTTTTTAGGCACTAGTATAATAGGAACAGCACAAGGACTAAGAGATTCGCGTATATAACCTTTGTCGAGCAGCTCCTGTACTTGACGCATAATCTCCTTCGTCTCCTCTGGATTGGTACGGTATGGTGCACGGTTGGGTAGCGATGCATCGGGAATTAAGTCAATTTGATGCTCAATCCCTCGAATAGGTGGTAATCCCGGTGGCACGTCTTGTAGGAAGACGTCACCGAACTCCTGCAAAATGTTAGTGACAGCAGGGGGCAAAGAGGAAGGCACGTCCTCGAATGAAAATAATGCCTCTTTGCACACAAAAGCATAGCAAACAGATTTGCTGAAATCTAGCTCATCAATATCAGATTTTGTGGCAAGTAAACATGCACTTTTCAATTTAATTTCAGAAACAACACTAGATGGTTTATTATTAGGTTTCATTTGTTGCTCAAATTCTTTTGCCACAATCTGATTTTCACTCTTATTTTTCTCCTGTTTTGCTTTATTAGCTCTATTAATGTCATCTTTCAAAATGGAATCAGGAGTCATAGGAAGCAAAGTAATATTTTTATCCTTATGAACAAGAGTATACTGATTGTTTCTACCATGGTGTACAGAATTTTTATCAAATTGCCATGGTCTACCAAGTAATGAGGAACATGCTTGCATGGGTACCACATCACAATCAACATAATCAGCATATGTAGAGATACTAAAATGCACACGAACAGTACATGTTACCTTAACCTTGCCGCTGTTGTTGAACCATTGGATGTAGTAAGGATGTGGATGTGGTCTTGTGGTGAGAGATAGCTTCTCCACCATCTCCATGCTAGCCAAGTTGTTACAGCTCCCTCCATCTATGATGACGCGAACAGAACGTTCCTTCACAACTCCTTTTGTATGGAACAAATTATGCCTCTGATTTTGCTCTGCTTGTGTGACCTGCACACTCAAAACACGTTGAGC
The DNA here is from genome assembly GCF_018294505.1 of Triticum aestivum. Taxonomy (NCBI): domain Eukaryota; kingdom Viridiplantae; phylum Streptophyta; class Magnoliopsida; order Poales; family Poaceae; genus Triticum; species Triticum aestivum. Next base: position 183,180,536 of record NC_057796.1, read on the forward strand.
AACTAAACATTCATACCTGTCAGCGTCTTCAGGAGCCATGTATTGCGTCTCATTTTCAGAATCATCTCCACCATGTTCTTCACGTGTAATAAGAGCCAAAGTCTCCTCATCATAGTCACTAGCGGACTCATACCCACCATCCTCAGTAGCAATCATTACACGCTGAGATTTGCATTCGCTCGCATAATGTCCTCTTCCCTTACAACGACGACAAATAATATCACTTGTGTGCCCTGTCGATGCCATGGAAGAAGAGCTCTGTGCAGGCCCGGCAGGTGCACTCTTGGCAGACAGTGGTGGTTGTGCCTGCTTTATTGTATCACGGCTGGAGGTGGAACCTGATGGAGGTGCTGGTGCAGTGGAAGTAGAAGATGCACGCAGTGTCCATGATGAAGGTCGACCTGTAGAAAAGTTAGTTCGCGCCAATGGCTGTCGATCCTGCACTTCACGTTCAGCTTTAAAGCAAGATGGAATAAACGAGTGATATTATTATAATCCTTATACTCTAGAATGGTCTGAATCTCTTTATTTAATCCACCCGTAAAACGTGCAAGCATAGCTTCATTCTCCTCAACAATACCACATCTAATCATGCCAGTTTGTAATTCCTGATAATATTCTTCTACAGAATTTTTCCCTTGTCTTAAGCGCTGCAATTTTTGAAGTAATTCACGTTGATAATATGGTGGAACCCAACGAGTACGCATAGCAGTTTTCAAAGCAGCCCAAGTAGCTGGAACAGGATATAATCTACAATGTTCAGACCACCAAACACATGCAAAGCTAGTGAAAGCACAAACAGTAGCAGGAACATGTCTCTCCTCAGGATATTGTAAACATGTAAATCGTTGTTCAGTTTCTAACTCCCAAGTAAGATATATATCAGGAACATATCTACCCTCAAATGGTGGAATATTCAATTTCAGTTTAGAGAGATGGTCATGATCTCGTACCTGAGGTGGTGGTGCCGGCCTACCGTTGCGAATATATACCTGAGGTCGACCTGCTGGTGGTGGTGCTGGTGGCTGCACGTAGTTCTGATTTTGATCAACCTTATCCTCATAATCGCCCGCATAATCGTCATCCTCCTCAGCCGCCACAGTAGCAGGAACCAAAGAAGCATCAACAGTAGGTGCAGCGGCACCCGAATTTTGACCAGTCTCAATTGGAACGCGCTGTGCTCGTCCCACTTGATTTGGAAGGCGACGTTGGAGATGTGGTTGTTGTTGTTGTATTGGTGGGACATGTGCAACCGGTGGTGGTTGGGGAAGACGCTTGAGTAATTCAGTAAACTTGTTATCCAGCTTTGTCTCGAACGACTTCTCCACGGCATCTATCTTCTCCATAGCCTCTTCAAATCTGTTTAGCACATCTCCCACCTGGCCACTCATCATTTGCTGAAATTTATCATGCAACTCCTTGTTCGTCATGTTCTCCCAATCAGTCTCATCGGCTTGTGATCCTGCCATAGTTAGCAGCAATAGAAGCACAAAAGAATATGATCCTGCAGACTACTAGGAAGTGGTGGTGATGGTGGTGTGTCACAAAACCTTCAAGCGAATCTCAAATTCTTACCAGTTCTTACCCAGCAGCAGGTGGTGATCGGCAACCGTTGTAGTCAAAACTCTCAAAGCTTGGATAGAGCGATTACCAGGGAGAGTCAAACGCACGATGTAGATGTATGTGGAGCTGGGAAGGCTTATAATATGGTAGCAAAAATGGTCAGCAATAATCAATTCAGAGATGCAAAATTGAATAAACGCTCAACGACGGTACTGTGCTGGTCCTAGGCTAGACCGTGCTAGAGACGCGAGCCTAGAGCACTAACAAAATCACGGCGATGCACGTAAACAAGGGAAAATCACACTCTGGATTTTCTTTTCTCTTTTTTTTTCGCTCTTTTTTTTGCGCTCCTCTTTTTTTTTGCGAAAAATCACTATTATGGCGAGTGTCTCAAAACTCTTCCCAGGTCAAACTGACATGATGGGCACAAAATTTTTTTGACTATTTTTTTTCGGAAATCAGGACAGCGACGACAAAAAAGTGTGATAAAAAATCATTATGATGGCGAGTGTCTCAAAACACTCCCCGGGACCTAAAAATAGGATAGGGAAAAAATATTTTTGGTTGCCGAAATTTTGGCCTAAAAACTGCCCGGGGGTCTCCAGACTTTTTTTTCCGAGACCTACTCAGGCAAGGAAACACGAAACGGAAAATAGATGGATCTCTAAAACAAACCGAATATGAAAAGAACTCGGATTGGTGGTGGATATATGGTCGTAGGATATGGCAGCGGTGGTGGTATATGGTAGCGGTGGTGGTATATGGTAGCGGTGGTGGTATATGGATACGGATCGATGGTGGTATATGGATACGGATTGGTGGTGGTATATGGATACGGATTCAGAGCGGTGGCGGATAAGCAATAGTGGTAGATGGCAAGGCGATGATGATGGTGCGGCGGCGGCGTGACAACTTATGACCAGAACTCGAAACTCTAAAAGACTAGACTCTAAGACCAGCAACTTGACACGACGATGCAACCGCAAATTCAACAAAGCAAAAACCCTAAAAAGATTATGCCAAGGCTCATATTGGTTCGGATATACTGAACTAACCCTAATTTTTTTGTGGCTTTTTCATGGACTGTAGGTATGAAGAATAGACTCGATCTAAACTACGAAAAACTGTAAAATCTCACCGAGCAACCTGGAAATCGGATACCACTTGATAGAGGCAAAGGTGTCCCGTCTTTTGATGAGATGATGGATATCGCTTTGATGGAAGTCGACTTTGACGATCCGACTACGAACGTGCGAGGACGTCGCGCCTTAGCAATCGCTAAACCAACTCCGAGAGGTTATTGACCACGCCGGAGCACGATCAACCTGACCACGAGGGTCTGTTTCCTGTGAGCAAACGAAGAACAAGCAAGAAACTGAGGTTGCAATCTGGATATTGCGAATATAAGATGAAAGCTTTATTGATCAAGGTGGGGTTCTGTGACGCCTTTGTCTGGTCGTTGAACACAAACGAAGTACGCGAAGTTGCAGCTATGGCGAACTTTTAATTTAAACAAAACCCAAAGTCTAAACGACGCCCTAAGGTCTGTATATATGGAGGAAGAGGGGGAAATTTCGTGGCCCTTGGGGAAGGGGTCCGAAACCAACCCTATCTCTTGTTTCCCCACACATACGGACTCTAAAAATAGCCTATACTCAAGTATTTCGAAATTATATGGGCCTGGCCCAATAATAAGGTGACGCAGCACCTAAAATAGCCTCTGGACGAAAGTTATGAAGTAGCATCTTGTATATTTCGTCCAACGCTTCATGCACGCATTATGGTGGCTTCAACGTCCTGAAATCATCACTTGTAACTCCGTTCTTGTCCCCCATGCGCATGCCATCATCTCCATGCTTGTTCTTGCTCCAATGTTCATCCTTCTCAAAGCTAGGCCCTTCATTTGTAAGCAAAACAAATGTATCCAATTTAGGCAGCATCATATTCTCATGAACATTAGAATCATTACCAAGAAACGAAAGTACCTGGTAATTTAATTGGCGTGCGCGAGCTCTAGTAATTGGTCCAGTATGTATAGCAGTAGGGGCTGTGGGTGTAACAATGGTATTGATGTCCTCACCAGGAAGATATCACAACACAACTCTAGACACAAATTAAAATAAAACAAGCTTTATATTACAAGCCAAGGGCCTCGAAGGCTCGAATACATAAGCTCGAAAACACAAGAGTCGGTGGAAGCAGTAATATCTGAGTACAGACATAAGTTAAACAAGATTGCCTTAAGAAGGCTAGCACAAAAGTAGCAACGATCGAAAAGGCAAGGCCTCCTGCCTGGGACCTCCTAACTACTCCTCGAAGCCGGACTCCACGTAGAATCATCCTCGGGATCTCTAGCTCCTGGACTCCAGCATCTGGTTGCGAAAACCAGGTAGAAGGGAAAGGGGGAAAAGAGGGAGAAAAGCAACCGTGAGTACTCATCCAAAGTACTCGCAAACAAGGAGCTACACTACATATGCATGGGTATATGTGTAAAGGGCCATATCGGTGGACTGAACTGCAGAATGCCAGAATAAGAGGGGGATAGCTAATCCTGTCGAAGACTACGCTTCAGGCCACCTCCATCTTGCAGCATGTAGAAGAGAATAGATGGTAAGTTCACCAAGTAGCATCGCATAGCATAATCCTACCCGACGATCCCCTCCTCGTCGCCCTGTTAGAGAGCGATCACCGGGTTGTATCTAGCACTTGGAAGGGTGTGTTTTATTAAGTATCTGGTTCTAGTTGTCATAAGGTCAAGGTACAACTCCGGGTCGTTCTTTTACCGAGGGACATGGCTATTCGAATAGATAAACTTCCCTGCAGGGGTGCACCACATAACCCAACACGCTCGATCCCATTTGGCTGGACACACTTTCCTGGGTCATGCCCGGCCTCGGAAGATCAACACGTCGCAGCCCCACCTAGGCACACCAGAGAGGTCAGCACGCCAGTCTAAATCCTATGGCGCAGGGGTCTGGGCCCATCGCCCATTGCACACCTGCACGTTGCGAACACGGCCGGAAGCAGACCTAGCCTAGCAGGCGTTCCAGTCCAATCCGACGCTCGCCGCTCAGTCGCTGACATCACGAAGGCTTCGGCTGATACCACGACGTCGAGTGCCCATAACTGTTCCCGCGTAGTTGGTTAGTGCGTATAGATCAAATGGCCAGACTCAGATCAAATACCAAGATCTCGTTAAGCATGTTATTTTAAAGTAACCGCGAACGCCGACTAGGGCCAGGCCCACCTCTCTCCTAGGCGGTCTCAACCTGCCCTGTCGCTCCGCCACAAAGTAACAGTCGGGGGCCGTCAGGAACCCAGGCCCACCTCTACCGGGATGGAGCCACCTGTCCTTTCAGCCCCCTCATCAGAATCACTTGCGGGTACGCAATGAGCCGACCCGACTTTAGTCACCACATGTGTCATGTATATAAAGTATATAGTATATACCCGTGATCACCTCCCGAAGTGATCACCGCCCAGTAGTATAGCATGGCAGACGGACAAGAGTGTAGGGCCACTGATGGAACACTAGCATCCTATACTAAGCAGTAGGATAGCAGATAAGGGTAACAACTATAGTAACAATGACAGGCTATGCAGCAAAATAGGATTAACCGAAAGCAGTAACATGCTACACTACTCTAATGCAAGCAGTATAGAGAAGAATAGGCGATGTTTGGTGATCAAGGGTGGGGGGGGGCTTGCCTGGTTGCTCTGGCAAGAAGGAGGGGTCGTCAACAACGTAGTCGAACTGGGCAGCAGCATCGTCGGTCTCGTAGTCTACCGGAGAGAAGAGGGGGAGGAAACAGTAAATACAATGCAAACATAAGCATGACGATGCATTGCCATGACAATGAGCGGTGTTAGGTGTGCCCTAACGCGGTAGTAGGTGATACCGACGAAAGGGGAAAACATCCGGGAAAGTATCCTCGGTGTTTCGCGTTTTCGGACAGATGAACCGGAGGGCGAAAGTTGTGTGTTCGCTATGCTAGGGATGTGTGGCGGACGAATGGGCCACGTATCCGGATTCATCTCGTCGTTCTGAGCAACTTTCATGTACAAAATATTTTCATCCGAGCTACGGATTATTTCTATGATTTATCAAAGTTTTAGGCATTTTTGAAATTTATGTAATTATTTAAATCGAACATTATCCAGAATAGTGAAAGGTGATGTCAGCATGACATCACCATGACGTCAGCAGGTCAAATCTGACCGTTGACCAGTCAAACTGACCCATGGGTCCCACTGTCATTGATAGAGTTTAGTTAAACATAATTGATTAGTTTAATTAGGTGATTAGTTAAATCTAAATAGGATTAATTAAGTTAATTAATTGGTTAAATATTTTAATTATTATATTTTTTAATTCCTTTTTTAAAAAGTTCTAGGCAGTGGGCCTCGTTTGGCAGTGGCCCATAGGCCATAGCGGGCACGGCTCGGGTGCGGGCGTCACCCGAGCGGACACTGGGCAGCGGGCGAGCGCCCGAACGGACGCGTGCCCGAGGGGGCGCAGGGGTGTGCGCTCGCGGGGCCGGCGAGGACGGCGAGCGCGGGGCCGGCGCCGACAGCGGAGCCACGGGGAGGAGACCCCGGCCGTGAGCGCATGCATGCATACGGGGACAGGGGAGAGAAGAGGAGGGGCGGAGGCTCACAGGGGGGCCGTAGGGTTCGGGGCAATGGGCAGTGGGGAGGGCGACGGGGACGAGGACGACGAGTCGGCGACGAGGCGAGGCCGATTGGCTCCGGCGAGCACGCACATGCGCCGAGAGGCGCCGGCCACGGCCGTGCGGGGCCAAGGAAGGCGCGCAGCGAGGACGGCGCCGGCGGCATGGGCGGCCAGCAACGGTGGGGGTGTGCGGAGGACGACGCCGGCCGACGAGGGAGAGGCGGGGACGGCGAACGGCGTTGGCGTCCGGGAGCGGAGAAGAGGTCGAGGACGGGGAGCCGGGTTGAGGAGGCGGGCGCCGGCGACGACGGGGCAGCGCCGGGCAGTGTCGGGGTTCGGCGACGAGGTCAGTGGTGGGCGGCGGGGCCGTGCCCGATCTGGATCGGGGGCAAAGGGAGGAGACGAGGGGGAAAGGGGAATCGGGGGAGGAGTGGGGCGCGTGGGGGGTTAGGGTTTGGTCGCCCCAGGGGGTTGTAGGGGTTCGGCGGGCCGGGGGAGGGAGCTGGGCTGTCAGGGTGCGCGGCCAGTCAGGCCGTGGCCCAGTTGGGCCGGGGGGTGCCCCTTTTTTGTAGTTATTTTATTTCTTTTCTAGTACCTTTTTATTTAAGTGTTATAAAATATAAAAGCACACCTAAATTAGTGCTAGTAAATAGGTCTCTGCCCCAAATATTTTGGCACTTTAAATAAAGTATTTTGCATTTGTTTTTTACTTTAAAAGCATTTTTGGTAATTGTTTCATCACTGTTTTAACTAATTTAGAGTATTAAAACATTTTATAAAAGTAGGGTTTCTTCACCACAATTACCCCTGCATTTTTTTGGCACGACTCGAACATTTTAGTTTTATAGTTTGAAAACTATTGTTGTTTGCCTTTAATTTAATTTTGAATTTGAATCGGTTTTGAACTAACCCGAGATTAACTCGAGTGACAGAGGTGACGTGGCATCTTTAGCAAGGAATTTCTGTGATATAATTATCCGGGCGTCACACTACCTCGGCTTCTGGGCAAGATATTCTTTAATTTTAGGTAAGCTCTAATTTGTAAAGCATTATTGCGGCTTTTAGAAACTCCGAATCTCAGATTTATTGAGATATCGAAATCCCAGTTTGAGATTCATCGAGATAAGGAGATCTTATTCGACCATGTAATTTAAATATTATCCAATGAGTATTGTTGATTGTTGTTTTTAACAATATTACTCAACTTATGGTCACTTCCCTTTGTTTAGTTCAGCACCATTCTTTTCTCTTATTCGTTTTGGTAAAAAGAAATCTCTCAATATCCTTGTTTGCTCAGCACCAGTAAATTTCATAGAGGTGATGTAATATATAATGTCATTATTGCTTTAGAAGTTGCAGAAGTGTAATGCTGACTCTACTCGAATGATGATTATCCCTACATGCATAACATATTATAAAGATATCTTCCTACGTGCCCCTTCGGTAAGGATGCATGCTGACGTGTGCGCATCGTTTCTAGCTTGTTTTGGTGCATCTTTTATCCTGCTTCAGCTGGTTAGCCTGAATCCTCTTTTCTCCTCTTTCAGTTGATTAGCAACCACTATTGTTCAGGAATTTTGAGTGGCGCACATCCTGGTCTGGCGAGCCGATGACCGGACATCATTTGTTAAGGTTTGTGCACATTCAAATCTCTTGCTGTGGATAGGAATGATGTTCATCGCGACCTAATGCAGCTTCTTAATATGCGTACTATATTAGATTGATCCTTTTGAATTAAGTTGATGTGAAATTATTTATTCAACCCAAGCTCTCTCTGCCTCTTTTCTCTTTTTTAATTGTAACTTATATATACATAGGGAGCTGACCTTCATGCACCACTCAGGCGCCACATCCGGCCACTAACACCACGTCTGGGCACTAACTCACTCCCACTCGCACAACTAACTCGATGCACTAAGTAATCCCTACATGCATGCATGTCCACTTGCGCAGCTCCACTCAACGGCCACACACCTGGTCAGTGGCCATGTAGCTAACAAACAAACAAACTTGCCTATTCTCCTCTAGCTATTCCAGTCGTCAAGTGCCTTGCCGCTTCACCTGGCGTGCTGCATCACACAGCACCGCGGCTTCACGCCGCCATTGGCATCTCACCATGCTCGCCGCATCGCACGGCAGCCCGGTATCTCGCCTCCTCCGTGCACTCTATTTAAGCTTTAATGACTAGATACTCCTAGACCATCTATGTTACATGCATAACGAAAGGAAACTAAGTATGCAGATACAAAATATAAAGATTATTGCGAACAATCTCAACCGAGGATCAACGTTAGTGTTAACACATGATTATTGAATTGTCTGTATTTATCACTATTTATATTTTTGAGAATGCGATGATCCTCTATGTTGGCATTTTGGTACTGTAGTATAGTTTCTTATAGTGTATTATAATTGAGAATTGATTAACTTTTGTAGGAAGCAAAAGGGACTACACTCACAAGGAACCATGAAGCCAACGATCCACGTCAACTAGATGTTTTAGCTTTCATTTTGTACAACTGATGTCTCATACTTGCATCTTTTAGCTGTCCTTTTGTAAACCTGATGTATGGTTTCTCGGTATGTTGAAGTGTATGTGCCAATTAGTTAATGGAATAAAAAATGTTTGGTGCTCCCGATTTGAGACTGACATATGGTGTTTGGGTGATTATGATTAGAACACATGAACTATATGTATGTGACAATCAGTACCATATGTTAATTAAAGTTGTGGTTGGCTAAACAAAATGTTGATGAACTGTTGTTCGGAAAAAGAAAACCCATCTGATTGTTGGCCGGCAAAACAAACGACGTCTGATAGTCAGTTGGGAAAGCCTAATGCTAGGCCCAAAAGAATGTTGGTTGGGAAAGAATACCCTGTCCAATAGTCAGTCAGGAAAGGCCCGCTGCTGCCCTAACAGAGTGTTGGTCGGGAAAGGCCCATGGTAGGCCCAACAGGTTGTCGGTCGGGAAAGATATCCCATAGCCATCAAGCCGTCGGTCGGGAAAGATATCCCATAGCCATCAAGCAGTCGGTCGGGAAAGCTATGTCGGTCGGGAAAGGGTTTTCCCATGTGGACTTTCCCCAACAGACAAGGTTGGTCGGTCGGCAATAGTTTTTTCCGACCGACTGTCTGTTGGAAGAAGTTGAGGAATCAAAGGTACTCAATAAGGGTTTTCCCGTGTGGACATACCCTATCTAGAATCATAAGGGGCACGCCCAATGAAGGAATCCGGTGTAATTAATGAAAAAAATATTGAGGAATCAAAGGTAGCTCTAGTCTATGGCCAAATGAATGAACCACCGGGAGCTCGTATGAGAGTTGGTTTAACTGCCCTAACTATGGCGGAATATTTTCGAGATGTTAATAAGCAAGACGTGCTTTTATTTATCGATAATATCTTTCGTTTTGTTCAAGCAGGATCAGAGGTATCCGCTTTATTTGGGAGAATGCCCTCCGCAGTGGGTTATCAACCTACTCTTAGTACAGAAATGGGTTCTTTGCAAGAAAGAATTGCTTCTACTAAAAAGGGATCTATAACTTCGATTCAAGCAGTTTATGTACCTGCAGACGATTTGACCGACCCTGCCCCTGCCACAACATTTGCACATTTGGATGCTACTACCGTACTTTCCAGAGGATTAGCTTCCAAGGGTATTTATCCAGCAGTAGATCCTTTAGATTCAACCTCGACTATGTTACAGCCTCGGATCGTTGGCAACGAACATTATGAAACTGCGCAAAGAGTTAAGGAAACTTTACAACGTTACAAAGAACTTCAGGACATTATTGCAATTCTTGGCTTGGATGAATTATCGGAAGAGGATCGTTTAACTGTAGCAAGAGCAAGAAAAATTGAGCGTTTCTTATCACAACCGTTCTTTGTGGCAGAAGTTTTTACTGGTTCTCCAGGAAAGTATGTTGCTCTTGCGGAAACTATTAGGGGATTTCAACTAATCCTTTCCGGAGAATTAGACGGCCTACCTGAACAGGCTTTTTATTTGGTGGGTAACATCGATGAAGCTAGCACGAAAGCTATAACCTTAGAAGAGGAGAACAAATCGCAGAAATGAAATTAAATCTTTATGTACTGACTCCTAAGCGAATTATTTGGGATTGTGAGGTGAAAGAAATCATTTTATCCACTAATAGTGGCCAAATTGGCGTATTACCAAACCACGCCCCCATTAACACAGCAGTAGATATGGGTCCTTTGAGAATACGCCTCCTCAACGACCAATGGTTAACAGCGGTTCTGTGGAGCGGTTTTGCGAGAATAGTTAATAATGAGATCATCATTTTAGGAAATGATGCGGAACTGGGTAGTGATATTGATCCGGAAGAAGCTCAAAAGGCACTTGAAATAGCCGAAGCTAACTTGAGTAAAGCTGAGGGTACGAAAGATTTGGTTGAAGCGAAGCTCGCTCTCAGACGAGCTAGGATACGAATCGAGGCTGTCAATTGGATTCCCCCATCCAATTGAAGACAATCCAGTGGTTTATAGTTGATACAAAGAAAAAGGGAAGAGGGGTAGAAAAAGTTATTAGATAGCGAAGCGAAGTAAGTCCAATGCTATCTAGTAATTTTTCTACCTACTTACCTACTATTGGATTTGAACCAATGACTCCCGCCGTATGAAAGCAATACTCTAACCACTGAGTTAAGTAGGCAATTTATCACCACAAAGGAAGACCCATTACTTCGATCGATTATATATTGAATCCCTTTTCTAAGCAATACCGCTCTGTTATTGGTCTGTTATATACTAAATACTAAACTAAATACTAAACAGATACAGATCAAAGGGGTATCCTCTGGCATTAGAAAATATTCATCTTGACAAGAAATTATCTATATGTTAAGATATCTCTGATAAGGGCTATAGCTCAGTTCGGTAGAGCAACTCGTTTACACGTGCGCCAATGCTTTTCAAAGGAGCTTATTATGCAATGAACATAATCGATCTTATTGCAAAATCAATGTCTTACTTCATAGATTCGAGAGAATAGGAGAACAGTAGCCTGACAAACAGTCGGTTCAGTCCGATTCAGGTGCCAATTCAGGTGCCTAATCAAATAGAACCCTTATGGATTTGCTAGTTGATAAGGTAAATATCCAGCCCACTAAATGCTAGGCGTAATGAGGATAAGGGCCTCCAAAAAACTTCTTTTCGTTCTATGAACTTTAAGGTGTATGAAGTCTCATAGTTAACTCTTGCAGTGGAACGATAGAGACTCCATTTCACTTAGGTTGATTTAATTTAGACCGGAGGCAGACCTAAGTCAAGGTAATCCTCCTTTGAAACACTTTGGTATTGCTCCTAGATAGATCATAATAAAAAAAATCAATCAGAGCACAGGGAGCCATCTCATTATCTTTCCGTAAAGAAAAAGTATGGTGGACTAACTGATCTTTAAATCAGTTTATGAAAGAGCCCAATGCAAAAAAATGCATGTTGGGTCTTTGAAACAGTTCAAATCATTTCGATAATAATCCGTTTGATCTGTTTTACCGAGAAGGTCTACGGTTCGAATCCGTATAGCCCTAATATGCCCTTTTTTAGATTTTAGGATCTCTATCCTATGTTTTCTTTAGTTTAGTATAGTTTTCATTTTCTCATTAGTATTTGTTTATAGACTGGATAAGCGCCTGCGACATAGAATAGAGATAAAAGCATTACAAAAGGCTCATTCATCGAAAATCAAAATCATACAGACAGGAAAAGAAAAACGAATTTCTATCAAATCAATAGAAGAAAGGATCCTTTCCCTGATTTGAATCCCGTCCTCCTTCAAATAGGATATCTCTAGACTTCCCTATAATAACTGCAATGATTTTATCCATTTTGCGAATTCCTACTTTGTTTTAAGTATATTTATTACTTTGTTTATAGATACATTATGTAAATTGATCAACTTTAAATAGAAAAAATAAAGTAAAGAGTAAATAAGAAAACAGAATATTCTGTCTCATAGTTCTGAAATAGAGTTCTTTATTTTTATTTTATAGTATTACTTCTCATTAATTCTACTGCATAGATTAGTCCTACTATCTTAATTAGGTTCTAATTTAGTAGTATTCTCATTTTTATTTAATAGTCTCTTATTATTTTATTATTAAATATTAAATAAAGGATAGAGCTATTCTTTTTTCTAGAGATTCTAGAGAAAGCGAGACAAAGTGAAACGAGAAAGTTTTCTTTATATAAGAATTAGATCTACATACACCATATCTAAATAGAATGGAAATCCAAAAGAAAGGGAGTTGGGATTCCATTGGATGAATCTTTAAAGAAGATGCAGCACAGAGGAAACAAAGGCTAAACTAAGCGCTTTTGTTTGAACAAAAAAGATTCTTGTTTCACCGAGGAAAAGAGAGAAGTTCTGGATAAATTGACAATGCTGAATTGAATTGACTAATTTAAGTTCCGCCTATTCCACATTAATGGGAGTACATTATGTTTCTGCTTCACGAATATGATATTTTTTGGACATTTCTAATAATAGCAAGCCTTATTCCTATTTTGGCATTTTCGATTTCAGGACTTTTAGCCCCGGTTAGTGAAGGACCAGAGAAGCTTTCTAGTTATGAATCGGGTATAGAACCCATGGGAGGGGCTTGGGTACAATTCCGAATACGCTATTATATGTTTGCGCTCGTTTTTGTTGTTTTTGATGTGGAAACCGTCTTTCTATACCCTTGGGCAATGAGTTTCGACGTATTGGGTGTATCCGTTTTTATCGAAGCTTTGATTTTCGTGCTTATCTTAGTTGTTGGTTTAGTTTATGCATGGCGAAAAGGAGCCTTGGAATGGTCTTAACTGAATATTTAGACAAAAAAAAAGAAGGAAAAGATTCTATTGAGACAGTTATGAATTTGATTGAGTTTCCCTTACTTGACCAAACAAGTTCCAATTCTGTTATTTCAACTACACCAAATGATCTTTCGAATTGGTCAAGACTCTCTAGTTTATGGCCCCTTCTATACGGTACCAGTTGTTGTTTCATTGAATTTGCTTCATTAATAGGCTCACGATTCGACTTTGATCGTTATGGATTGGTACCAAGATCAAGTCCTAGGCAAGCAGACCTAATTTTAACAGCCGGTACGGTAACAATGAAAATGGCTCCCTCTTTAGTGAGATTATACGAGCAAATGCCTGAACCAAAATACGTCATTGCTATGGGAGCCTGTACTATTACAGGGGGAATGTTCAGTACGGATTCCTATAGTACTGTTCGGGGAGTTGATAAGTTAATTCCTGTGGATGTCTACTTGCCGGGCTGCCCACCTAAACCGGAGGCAGTTATAGATGCCCTAACAAAACTTCGTAAGAAGATATCGCGAGAAATAGTTGAGGATCGAACTCTATCTCAAAATAAAAATAGATGTTTTACTACCAGTCACAAGCTTTATGTTAGGCGCAGTACTCATACAGGAACTTATGAGCAAGAATTGCTCTATCAATCACCATCTACATTAGATATATCTTCTGAAACTTTTTTCAAATCCAAAAGTTCAGTACCTTCCTACAAATTAGTGAATTAGGAGGGGGGCTCTTTTGTGTAGAAAAATAAAAAGCAGGGCAATCTTTCAAACTTGCATCCGAAATGTGAAATATTTATACAAAGAGGGAGAGATGAAGACAATGCAGCAGGGTTGGTTATCTAATTGGCTAGTCAAACATGAGGTGGTTCATAGATCTTTGGGCTTTGATCACCGAGGAATAGAGACTTTACAAATAAAAGCAGGGGATTGGGATTCCATTGCTGTCATTTTATATGTATATGGTTACAATTATTTACGCTCCCAATGTGCTTATGATGTAGCACCCGGTGGATCTTTAGCTAGCGTGTATCATCTTACGAGAATACAATATGGTATAGATAATCCAGAAGAAGTCTGCATAAAAGTCTTTGCCCAAAAGGATAATCCTAGAATTCCGTCTGTCTTCTGGATTTGGAGAAGTGCCGATTTTCAAGAACGCGAATCTTATGATATGGTGGGAATCTCTTATGATAATCATCCGCGCCTTAAACGTATCCTAATGCCTGAAAGTTGGATAGGCTGGCCCTTACGTAAGGATTATATAACCCCCAATTTTTATGAAATACAAGATGCTCATTGAATGATAAGAAATTCATGCTCACTTATACAACACAACTCCAGATTTTATTCAAGTCAAGGAATATTTTTAGGTTCTTTTCCTAGATGAAACGGAATACCTATTTATAATTAATTCCTAATTATACAAAAGCATTCCAGATAGACTGAGCAAAAAAAGGGTTTCATTTGGATTCCCCTATTTTGAAAATCGCATATTAATTTCCTTCATATGAGCAGAAAAATAGGATGACTCAAAGAAGTTCTCTACCAGGAACTTTGTACCGCGCACATTACTTAGCACAACTAGGAAAATAAGATAAGATAAAGATAAGCAAGACTAAAAAATATTCATGGGAATAGCGGAATACAAAATTAAGAAACGCAAAAAAATAAAGGGGAATCTCACCCCCTTCTTTATCATAAAGAAAAGATATATTTTAAAACTTCTTTAAAAAGAAAAAGAAGTGCCTCTATATTTATATTATAGATTTATCCACTTAGATGAATAAATATTATTAATGAATATGTATCACAATCCATCTCGAGGTATTTGGATCAATACCTATTCGGTGGATCTTTTTTTTCTGTGCCAGGAACCAGATTTGAACTGGTGACACGAGGATTTTCAGTCCTCTGCTCTACCAACTGAGCTATCCTGACCTTTTCTTGTGCATGGTCCTAGTAGAGTATTTGTATCTATGTCAATTAAAAGGACTAAAAATTAATTGAAGTATTTTAAATTTCAAATTTGAAAATGGGGGGGGGGGGCGGTATTCCTATGCATTGTGCATGGTTTATGTCACAGCCTCAGATCAGCTCTTGTTTGACTTTGCTTGCTCATCATGTCATCATGTTTATTGCCAAGAGAAACTTGAAATGGGGATGTTGAAACCCTATCACTAAATGAATTCAACTAGGTTCAAATAAACAATATTTTCAATGAACCCAAAATGCCCTTTGAAAATGTTCATGATTTTTGATAAAGGTGAAAACCTCTACCAAAGATGATGCCAATATTTTTAGGCCATTCTAGATTTTTGAATAACCCATATTGTATTTGAATTGGGGCATTTAAATACTATTAATTTTTTAAAATGCTCGAACAATTCTGAAAATAGTTAAGGGCCTCTATAATAATTCATTTAATGCCCACAATTATTTCCAGGATTTATTAAAATGATTTGGGCTATAAACTAAATCAAAACAAAATAACAAAAATAGAAAAGCAGAACAAACTATTAATAGAGAGAGAGAGAGAACTGACCTGGCGCTCAGTGGTCTGGCCCAGCACGGCCCAGTCCATCTGGCCGTGCCAGTCGTCCCCTTCCTTGGGACAGAAGGACGCCGGGCGTGTGCCCCTTGCGCGCGGCCACGCGCCTCGGCCACCTCCTGCTTCCCGCCGCCTCCCCGACGTCGCTCTGGACGCCCGGGACGTCGACACACACCCCCCGACTCCTCTCACTCTTCCCCGAGGCCCTCCTCCCCTCTCCTCCCTCTCTCTCGCCCGAACCCGAGCGCCACCGTCGCTGCCGCTTGTTGCTGCCGCGCCCACCGCTGATGCCTTGCCTCCCCGATCAATCCAGCACCTCCGCCACCTCGCACCACGCCTCTCCATCGAAGAAAGCTAACGCGGAGGCCCTGTGGAGCCGCCATCATCGCCATCTTCCTCGTCTCTGTCCGGTGATCGCCGTCGTTGATTCGCCGCACGCAGGACGTCCCCGAGTCCGCTGAGCTTGTCTACATGACCGATGTGAGCTCGCTGTCTTTTCCCCCCTCGTTATCTTCGCCGTTTGCGACCTCCAGCGTCCGTAACCGCCGTGGCCGAGCTTCCCCTGCCGCCGGCCATGTCGCCGTCGTCGTTGCAGCCACTGCAGCTCGAGCCTGAGCGCGTCACCGTGCTCAGCATGTCTGCAGGAGCACGAAGCACCCCACCGCTCGACCCACCGTGCACCACAATGCCGATTCCGAGCTTGACCGAACCACGGCCGCCGCAAACCTCGTCGCCGGCGTTGATTCCGGCGACCCCCGCGCCCAACTCCGCCTCCTCTTGACGCGGGCGAGCAAGGGCTATGCCCTGGTGCCCCCAGCGCGCTAACCCGATGCCTCTAGCGCAAATCCGACGTGCCCCGCCGTGTTCTGTGGTCGCCGCCGGCTGAACTCCGGCGAGGTCGACGTGGTCCCATCATTTGCAGCTAATGACATCGCTAATTAATCCTAGAGCCACTTACAGACGGGCCCCACTTCCTAATTAACCACGGTTTAGTTTTGTATAGACTAAACTAACACCGCAGGGCCCACAGGTCAGTTTGACCTGGCCACGTCACCTGTTGACCGACCCCACACGTCAGCGTTGACTTGCTGACGTGGCTGTTGACCTGACCCCACCTGTCGGTGACCTAGACAGCACTGTGTGACTGACCAGTGGACCCCGCTGGTCAGGTTTGACCTGGACCGCGCCTGTTGACCGCTGACATCACAGTGACGTCATGCTGACGCAGTAATGCATTTTCTGGATTTATTCTTATTCAGGAAATTCCAGAAAATAGTGCTAACTTCTAAAATTCATAGAAATTCAACCATAACTCAGAATGAAATAACTTATATATGAAAAATGATCATAAAAATCCAATCTTTCCATATGTACTGGTTTCATGCATGATAGAACACTTTAACCTTGCTGTTTAGGTGAAACAAGTTAATGCACTAATATGACTTCATAAAATGGGTTTGCATTTGAATCTTTGGTTCAAATGGACTCATTTCAATCTGTTCTAGCTTGCATTAGCCCAAAACACATTCATATTGCCATGTCATAGCATGCATCATATTGTTGCATATCGTCATGTGTTGATTGTGTTCGATGTATCTTTCGTGGTAGGTTCTGCCTCCGAGGATACCCTCAATTATCCGACCGAAGGGAAGTATCCTACTACCACTCCATCAGGCAAGAAAAACCCCCCTTGTTCATTCCGATACAATCCCACTCTCTCGCTCCTGCTCTCTTTTACTGCATTAGGACAACAACGATTCAACCGTTACATGCTGCGGTAGTTGAACCCCTTTTCCTCTGCATGACCTGTCATTGCCACAGTAAATAGATGAAACCCACTAGCATGAGTAGGAGTTGTTTGAGCCCTGATGTGCCTACTCATTCATGCTTGTTTGTCATGCCTGCTACTGCTTAGAGTTGAGTCAGGCCCGATTCATCGGGGATGAATTGGAATGTGGTGAACATGTCCTACTGTGTGTGAACTAAGTGTGTGAACACGATTTGGTAAAGGTAGCGGTGAGAGGCCATGTAGGAGTACATGGTGGGTTGTCTCATTGAAACCGTCCTCAGGAACTGAGTTCTGTGTTTGTGATCCATGAACAGCTACTACCACACATTGGGATCCTTAATTGACTCTCTCGGCTTCTTAACCACCCTTGTCCTCTGTCCAGGAGTTGCAAGTAGTTTCTGGTGTTTGTAGTATGCTGGAGGCCGTGCGCAGCGCTGACCCGAGGGGTGGGCTCTAATGCGGTAGGCACCTGGCCGGGCATGCCGGGCGCCCGTTTGGTGTCTCGGAACCCTGTACACATTGTTCGGGGTCGTATGTGGAAAGCTCGGCCGGACTCCCTGCGGATGGAACCTGAATAGGCGATAAACCTGGACTAGAGACTTGAGTGTTTAGGTAGGCCGTGGCCGACACCCTCGCTGGGCTTCGGCTTGAAGGTTGCCGAGTACATGTCATGTAAACGGCGATAAGTGGTGGGAGCGTGTGTGTTAAGAAGTACACCCCTGCAGGGTTAACATCATCTATTCGAATAGCCGTGTCCGCGGTAAAGGACTTCTGGGTTGCCTATACAGTTCATAGATAACTTGAAGTGGATACTCTAAAACTCGCAAGATAAGCGTGAGTGCTATGGATGGCGTTCTCGTAGGTAGACGGGAGCGGATCCATAGTGGTGTATTGATATGGTGAATATGTGGACTCGTGTGCGCCACCTCAAAAGAGTTGCTTGCAGTCGTAGTTCAGGTTAGCCACTGAGTCAAAGCTGGCTTGCTGCAGTTAAACTCCACTACCCCCTTTGTTGATACCGATGCATATGTAGTTAGTTCTGATGTAAGTCTTGCTGGGTACATTTGTACTCACGTTTTCCTATTTTATGTTTTTGCAGAGAGACGTCAGTCTCGCTAGTAGTTCCGCGTGGAGTTCGACATTTAGCTTGTTACCTCAGCTACGATCTTGTGCCCTCGGCAGGGTCTTGTAGATAGTCAGGCTTCTCAGCCTTCTTCATTTGTAGTTGTCTGTACTCAGACAAGTTAAGCTTCCGCATGTGCTTGTTGCTTGTATGCTCTGTATGCTGGGGTCATGAGACCCATGTTTGTAATACTTGGCTCCTCGGAGCCTAATGAATAAATACTTGAGTCGTAGAGTTATGTTGTGATGCCATGTTGTATTTACACATATCGAGCATATTGTGTGTATGATTAAAATGCTTGGTATGTGTGGGATCCGACAACCTAGTTGTTTATCCTTGGTAGCCTCTCTTATGGGGAAATGTAGTCTTGTGCTTCCATGAGCCATAGTAGTCCGCTACAGCCCGGTTCACCGGAGTCCTGCTAGCCCAGCACTACTGCTCCGGAACACTTGACTGGCCGGCATGTGATTCACTTCGTTCCTGTGTCTGTCCATTCGGGGAAATGTCACGCGGTGACATCCGGAGTCCTGCCTAGCCTGCTACAGCCCAGTTCACCGGAGTCCTGTTAGCCCAGTGCTACAGCCCGGATTCGCACGCTGCTGACCGACATGCTCGATGTTGATTCATGTATGCCTGTCCCCATATGTTAGTGCCACTTTGGGTTCACGACTAGTCATGTCGGCCCAGGTTCTCTGTCATATGGATGCTAGCGACACTATCATATACGTGAGCCAAAAGGCGCAAACGGTCCTGGGCCATCGTAAGGCGACACACGTGGGAATACCGTGCGTGAGGCCGCAAAGTGATATGAGGTGTTACCGGCTAGATCGATGTGACTTGGAATCAGGGTCCTGACAGCTTACTTAAATAAAACTTAAAAATAGAGTGAATAACCAAGATTTCTTGCCGATACTCTAATAAAAAAGAAATCTATTCAATGAATAGGATAAGATCCATTGAGTTCTCCTCGCATTCCTTTGTGCAAGAGTAGAATGAGAAAGTTAATGAATCTTAAACCCATTGATAAAAAGAAATAAAGAGGATAAATAATAATAATAATATAGTATAGTTAGGGAATAAAAGAGGATTTGGGGATAGAGGGACTTGGACCCTCACAACTTATAAAGTCGACGGATTTTCCTTTTACTAGAAATTTCATTGTTGTCAGTATTGACATGTAGAATGGGACTCTCTCTTTGTCCTCGTCCGATTAATCCACTTTTTTAAAGATCTCGAAAACTTTGAATTTGAATTGAAGAATTTGATTATTCAATATTCGATTGGAGTGGATTCACAATAATGAAAAAAAATTATGATATGAGTTTTTTATTTCATAATCATTATCATTTCTAATTTCATTTAAAAAAAGATAAAGAGACTATATTATAATTTTAATATAATATGAGTTCTGTGATTAATCATTTGCTATGTCAGTATCTATACGTGTTTATTAAATGTATAAGGTATATAACCCCTCTTTCTCTAATTTAGAATTAGAAGGAATTCCACTAACAACGCAACGTAATTAACTCGATTCGTTAGAACAGCTTCCATTGAGTCTCTGCACCTATCCTTTTCCTTTGTATTCTAGTTTGAGAACTCCTTGTTTTCTCAAAACACGGATTTGGCTCAGGATTGCCTTTTTTTTAATTCCAGGGTTTCTCAGAATTTGGAAGTTACCACTTAGCAGATTTCCATACCAAGGCTCAATACAATCAAGTCCGTAGCGTCTACCGATATCGCCATATCCCCATTTCCCTCTTCTTTGAGACCAGGATTCCTTGTTTAATTTCATCCATCTCTTAGTTTTTTTTGAATCATTGAGTTCATCACTCAACGTAGTCTAGCAGTTCAGTTCGACTCTATTTGAGAGACCTCGCGTGCTTATTGCAATTCAGAATTGAATTGATTCTATCCTTGATGTATTTGCAATTCAATCCGAATCAGTATATCCAAAAGTTTTTATCTCCCCCACCTCCCGTCTTACTTTTTTATAGTATTCAAAATTATACTATAACGCTTGATATTTATTCTTTTTTTTCTGATCAGAATTAGCAATTTTATTTACTCTGACTCTATGTTCCCCTTAGTGAAATATTAATCCTCAAATTATTAACAAATAATAAAGTCTATAATGATCGAATGAAAATACGAGTAAATTCTATAATTTTATTTTTTAACATCCTATAGTTAAGCATATCAAGCTAACTTTATCTTTAAGAAGTTTTAGTATTTTTTTATTTTTATAAGTATAACTTCAAATTTAGAACTAGTTAATAGCTATGATTAATAACTAATATCTGAGATTTTATGGATTTCCTATACTATACCTGTCGTGGAATTGTCACGGCAGATGTCCTAGTGTGAGGACTTAGTCGTGAGGCCAACACATCTTTGTAGTAGCTTGAGAGGGGTTGAGCGGAATCGAGAGACGCAACACAAGACAAGGATTTAGACAGCTTCGGACCCACGGAAACATCATCCGGTAATAGCCCTACATGTTGTTTGTGGCTAGATCTCATTATGCACATGAGAGAGTCGCCGGTAAGCCGGCTCTTTGTGTCTAGCCCTAGAGATTGTTTCTTCTTGCTTGTCCCTCTTTGAGGAGCCCTGCCCCTCCTTATATAAGTTGAAGGGTGGGTTACATGTAGAGTCCTAGTAAGATTAGGACTAGTCTATCTTCTCTTACAATTTGAATACAAGTTCGGGTCTTGCTTCCTCGTAAAGGATATATTCGTCATCCCTTTCCTCTTAATCCGGCCCATCATAACGTGAACCGGCCTTCTGGGCTTTGGGCCTTGTTGTCCATCTGACCTGCCCGCCGGGTTACTAATGAGTCGCCAAGATCGGGCGGGTTATCTGTGAATCGCCAAGCTTCGGGCGGGTCACCAGTGAGTCGCCACACTCCAGCCGGGTCATACATCCGGCAGGTTACACCGCGGGGTATATCCCCGACATTAGCCCGCAGTTTAATTTGGATTTATCCATGTTAAACTGATCCTGCAAAATAACTCAAAAACAAATTTGACAGGTTGTGCTCCGGGTTAAATATTCTTGTAAGCCGGAACCTGATCATCCTTAAGTTCTTATCATTTCCTTCTAGAAAATTCGAGTCAATAGACCAGCTTCATAATCAATTTGCTTATAGAAGAAATATTGTAAATAAAGAATCCACTTGAGTCAGCTTCCAAAGCGCCGGCTTAAAAAATATTGGTCTTGAAATACTCATCTGATATTCAGCCGGCTTGAAGATGTGGGACTTGCCGGTTTATCATTGCCAAAACTGCCAGTTTGTAAATATTGATGGCACCGGGTCATAATTGTTGCTTACACCGGGTCATAATTGTTGCAGACACCGGGTCAATCTGGTTTACACAAAACTAAGAATTTGAAGATTTTTCTCCCTTATATCCATATTACCTGTAGCCCCCAAGTGTCGGGTTGTCATGCTTGCAGCAACCTGGGACTTGTAATTGCCTTATACTCATAAAAACTTCAACCAGTGTAGCCTCCAAGGGCCGGGTCATTATGCAGTAATGAGCAGGGACTTTATAAATATAATCATGTAGACTTTAACAACAACGTGTAGCCCCCAAGGGTCGGCTCAGTAAGATAATATTGAGCTGGGACTTTATATATACTTCTTTTGAAAAGAACATCTTATGATGTAACCCCCATCATGGGGCTTGAACCCACGTCCACAAGGTTAAGAGCTTTGTGCTTTACCAACTGAATAGCGGACCCTTCAATATAATGGATTAAGACTTGTGTACCTTGAATTGTTGATAGGAGCAATTGGTAGCCCCCAAGGGCCGGCTCATTACAATGTGATGAGTCGGGTCTTCAATAAGGTGAGCAAAAAATGACTTTGCATTAGCCCCCAAGTGCCATGGTGCATGCTGGCAGTGACATGGCACTTGCATATTTGATGTAATCTCTACTTGAATAATGTAGCCCCCAAGTGCCGGGTCGTAAGCCTGCAGCGACTCGGGACTATTCCTTCATTGTAGAATAAATTATATCCATTGATAAAATAATAGCCATTGCACTGAAGCAACTTTGAAAACCTCCAACATAATACTGGTTATTGATAACCATAATAAAAATCCAGCCATGATGGCTATTAAAGATGTGAATAATATAACCCAATGATTTATAAGTGCATGATTCCAATGGCGCCATCCAAATATATACTGGCGACTTACAGTCGAAAGCCAGGCCGGGTTAATAAACACCGGATATTATCTTATCTCATGCTAGCGACTTATAGTCAAAAACCAGGCCGGGTCAATAAACACCGGATTGTAGCAGAGCGTGTACTGATGGCTTATAGTCGAAAGCCAAACCCGGTCAATAGACACCGGTTATCTTTTAAATTTGTACTCGCGACTTATAGCCAAAAGCCAGACCGGGTCAGTAAACACCGGATTAACATAAACCTCATCAAAATAAACCGCCAAAAGAAAGACTTCAAAAGAAAAAACATGCAAGAATTCGAGGCTTTTCATGGGCTGCCAGGCCACTGAGTTAAACCATTTTACAAAGCCTTATAAGATGGACCTCACATTAACCAGTCGTCATTTTAACTATGACAAGTTCACGGTCTGTATAAGATTGACTTGTCAAACGTTCGACGGGTCTTACCAGGATTACCTGGGCAGAGTGACTTACTTTAAAAGGCAGGATAACCCAGGGTTTTAGGTGAATACACCTGGCGTCCAAGCCTGGCTTTTATAGCCTATTACAAGGTTATAGACTCTTTGTTCTTGTAGAAGCAAAGAGCCCCCGAGCAATATTTTGAGCTGTGCTCAATGGGCGCCTATGTTTGAGTTGTGCTTTGCAACAGACTCTCTTTGGCCCCTGTTGATTTTCTGAGAACTCGAACTTTGCGAGAGATATTTCGTCTTGAACCGATGTTAAACCGGATATTGAGAGCTTCAAAGCTTTGTGGCCGACATCTTTCCCTTGAACTGGATTTTAAGCCGGAATCTTCATTTTCAGCCGAAACCTTTCTGACGGCCTTTAAACTCGAACTTGCGAGAGATTAATTCTTTTTGAACCGGAAATTCTTAAACTGGATTTGAGAGCTTCAGAGCTTTGTGGGAGATAGATTTCCATTGATCCGGGTTGTAAACCGGATATTTGAGAGCTTCAACGCTTTATAGGAGAAGACATCTCTTGAACCGGATTTTGAACCAGAATCCTTTCTGATGACCCGGAACTTCTTCATTGAGCCGGGATTTTGTAATTGTCATATACTTTTTAAGCCGGAATTTTTTTGATGGCCTTTAAATTTCCATCAATATGGCAGCAGCCTCCAGGACCGAGTTATCTTCCCCTTCAACGTCCTGGGTTCTTGAATTTGCTGAAACTAGCAAGATTTGTTGAGTCATGTCATCGTAGCCCCCGAGTCATAAGACGACTCGAGGAGTTGTCTTGAGATTCGCCGTATTTGACCATAGCAGAAGGTGTATATCATTGGTGTTGATAGCGCGATGTGAATCCACAGAAGGTTGAGGTGACTGCGGTGGGTTATAAATGATCTGTATGAGCCGTGTCAACACCCCGGCCAATGGTTCCTTCCAAGTGGCTATTTGAAGTTATCCAAACTGTAGTGGCGGTGACTTGTGCGCCTGCCCATTGAGCCATCCAGTGCAGATGACGGTTGATAGTATATGATAATTTGCCTCCAATTTGTTGAAAGAAAAAACCGGGCTACCCAAGCTGTGACTTGCTCATACTCAATAAACAGCTCATGCAGACAGGTGCGGCCCGGTGTGTTGATGTAGACCGGGCCGCGAGAAACGGACAGCAAAGACGACCGCGGCTTCAGAGGCAGCATAGATAGCTGAGTCGGCCGCGGTGTTATAAGCCGGCATGGACGGGCGAGTTAGCCACATCATGTTGATGTAGTGAACAATTGTCCTGCCTCAAAAACATCACAAGCCAGAGTAATTGTTCCTTGACAAAAATAATATGCGCTAATAAAATAGACCTTAGATGGATATCACCTGATATGTTAGGCCGGAAATTATCCACTGCGGAGTTGATGATCCATGGTGACGCTGAAATCAATCACGGCTGAGTCGGCCGCAGGAGTAGACAGATGAGTCGGCCAAGGCGTTATAAGCCGGTGCGGGCGAGCAAGCTGTCCTCCGCGTTGTAAGCCGGTGCGGACGCGTGAACCGGCTGCGAGAGCGGATGGGCGAGTCGCCCGTGGCGTTGTAAGGCAGTGCGGACGGGCGAGCCAGCCATGGCGTTGTAAGCCGGTGCAGGAGTCCGTTGAGTAAGGATGACCACCCGTGCCGAATGATGTTGGCACGCCTCCATCTCCGCGGTATAATGCAACTTTGTGACGAATAATTCTCCTGCATATAAAACACAACAAGGCAAAGTAGTTTTGCTCGGATGAATTAATACGTGCTTACAATAGGATAAATAGCACCTGGTATTTTTTGGATGTTGATAGCAGTTTGGCCAAGGTGGCAAGGCTCCAGCGACGACAGCGTAGCACAATTCCCGTCAGCCTTGACGACAAATGACTGCAACAAGAATTGATCATCTGTTCGGGTTCGACGGTGCGGACGCGGTAGTAGCTCGACACGCTAGTGAGGGGCGGCTCAATAGGTGACTAATTCGGGTCCGGTTTGATCATAGGTAGCAACGGAGTGCAGCCGTGGCGTCTCAGAGGTGCCAGCTTCCCGTTATCATCTTCCTATGATGGATCCTTTTTCTTGTAAATCATCTAAGAATCCGTGTATGTACTAGTAGCTTTCCAAGTAGTAATGAATACTAGTACCCCTTTTGGTTGGTTTAACTTTCCTTGCATGTACGTGCACCACCAAACGGAGTTAGCGGACACACGCCTTGAACATTTTTTTTCCTTTTTTCTTTTTCAGGTGCCTTGGGCGTCTGTTCCTGTAGCTTATTTTTTGTCGTAGGCGACAGCAATTATAGCAGATTCACTGCCGCCGCTCCTTACTTTTTTGCTGTCGCTGTCCTCATACAACCACTGGTCATCGCTGAAATAATTGCTATTTACTCTATTCAGATCGAAGCCTCCTGTCCGCTGTCAAATCAATCTGTTTTAACCAACTGCTCGCGACAAAGCGCCCACCCTTTTTTATCAATCTCGTATGTATCGTCCCGCTTGAGTACTCAATACGGGCATGGGACCGAATCCAACTCCAGTACGGCTCGGTGTTATTGCATCTGCTTAGCGGTAGCTGAAAAAATCTTGTTTGATCTCGGCGAAACTTGCAGCCAGGCGGTTTAGACGGATCTTGCTCCCTTCAGTCTTTATTGATTCTCAGGCTGGCGACTGCACCCGATGCCGCCCTAATCTCCTCAATTCAAACCTCGTACTACTAGCTCCGAACCTAATTAGCTCTCGTCCAAGGTCATCCCTGGCCGGGTTATCCCATATGATTGCTTTACACTGGCTCTTCTTCATCCGGCCAAACACGAACTCCTCGAACCCTAGATGAAATCCCTTCAAGAACTCAACACCACCGCGCTCAGGCCCCACGGTGGGCGCCAACTGTCGTGGTTTTGTCACGGCAGATGTTCTAGTGTGAGGACCTAGCCATGAGGCCAACGCATCTATGTGTTAGCTTGAGAGGGGTTGAGCGGAATCGAGAGACGCAACACAAGACAAGGGTTTAGACAGCTTTGGGCCCCGGGAAATATCATCCGGTAACAACCCTACATGCTGTTTGTGGCTAGGTCTCATTATCATCACGAGAGAATCGCAGGTAAACCGGCTCTTTGTGTCTAGCCCTAGAGATTGTTTCTTCTTGCTCGTCCCTCTTTGGGGAGCCCTGCCCCTCCTTATATATGTTGAAGGGGCGGTTTACATGACTAGTCCTAGTTGGATTAAGATTACTCTATTACAAGTGGAGTCCTAGTCTTGCTTCCTTTGTAAGAGAATATTCCTTGTGCTTTCCTCATAAACCGACCCACCATAACATGAGCCGGCCTTCCATAAACCACCTTCTGGGCCACCGGGTCTTGTCATTCCTCTTACCCGCTCGCCGGGTCACCCATGAGTCGCTAGGCTCGGGCGGGTCACTTAGTATTCGTCCAGTCAGGGCAGGTCATTAGTGAGTCACCAAGTCCGGCCGGGTTACGCCGCGGGGCATATCCCCGACAATACCTATTTCTATTTATTACACTATTTCCGTTATGTAAGCCCACTTAGCTCAGAGGTTAGAGCATCGCATTTGTAATGCGAGGGTCATCGGTTCAAATCCGATAGTCGGCTTTTTTTTTCTCTATCGATGTTCTATGAACAAGAATCTCTTTTTTTCCGAATTAAATGGAGAATCCAGGATCTTTTATGTTTTTTACCTTACAATTTTGCTAGAAAAAAAAAATAAAATAAATAATATATATACAAAAAATAAAGATTTTGATGAAATTCCATTTTTTTGGGTACTTTAGTTGATTTTGCTCTGTTTATCCTGTAGTTTAATTCAGTTTTAATTTCGATGTATTCTGTAATGTAAATACAATGAAATTAATTATGTAAAATGAAATTTCAATAAAATAAAAAAGGAGTCTTCATGTCCCGTTATCTAGGACCTCGTTTAAAAAAATACGCCGTCGGGGAGCTTTACTAGGACTCACTAGAAAAACACCTAAATCTGAAAGTAATCTTAAAAAAATCAATTCTAGGAAAAAGGAGCAATATCGTATTCGTCTTCAAGAAAAACAAAAGTTGCGTTTTCATTATGGTCTGACAGAACGACTATTACTTAGATATGTACATATCGCTGGAAAAGCAAGGTCAACAGGCCAGGTTTTACTACAATTACTTGAAATGCGTTTGGATAATATCCTTTTTCGATTGGGTATGGCTTCAATCATTCCTGGGGCCCGCCAATTAGTCAACCATAGACATATTTTAGTTAATGGTCGTATAGTCAATATACCAAGTTTTCATTGCAAACCCCAAGATATTATTACTACGAAAGATAACCAAAGATCAAAAGGTCTGGTTCAAAATTATATTGCTTCATCGGACCCGGGGAAATTGCCAAAGCATTTGGTGATTGACACGTTGGAATATAAAGGACTAGTAAATAAAATCCTAGATAGGAAGTGGGTCGGTCTCAAAATAAATGAGTTGTTAGTTGTAGAATATTACTCTCGTCAGACTTGAACTTAACGAAAAAAGGAAAGGTTCATAGAATTTTCTTCCCCTTCCTCTTTCCCCGAACTAAATCGCCATAAGACCATTACCATTAATTCGTATTTTCCCATCAACTAGCTAAAATTGATTAACCCTAGGATTTGGATCCTTTTTTCTTTTTTCCTCTATGTGTATTTCATATACCATAGTAATTTGGTATAGAGAATTTCTAATTTCCATTAAATCAAAATAAGATAATATAAGATATTATATTATTGCTGGAAAAACTTGTTATTTGATTTGATACATTGTGATCCTTAATGTTGATGAATTAAGAAAAACGGAAAGAGAGGGATTCGAACCCTCGGTAAACAAAAGTCTACATAGCAGTTCCAATGCTACGCCTTGAATCGCTCGGCCATCTCTCCTACATAACTTATTATGGAAAATAAACTGAGTGAATAGTGAGTTTTCTTATTCCTGCAGTACAGGTACAACCGCAACCGCAACCACTCGGGGGTTCCATAGTTCTCTTGGAAAAATTCCTATTGATCTCAGTGGAAGGATATAGGATTTTTTACTAGAAATTGCGCTCGCTATAAAATAAAAGTTTTAATTTGGGTTTTTCCACAACTAAAGAAAAAGAAAATGGAAGAATTCTTCTTATTGCATAATAAAATAAAGAAACCTTAGAATTCCGTTTGCATAAGATACGCTACACCATACTATCGAAATCAAAAATAGGGTATGAGACAATTAATAACTTTGAAAACACGAAATAGTTGATAACATAAGTTGTTGTTCAGAAATAGAAAGTGGAATGAAATCCAGTCTTTGTCAAATATTTCATATCTCTTCGTGTCCAAGCAGAAGGAAAAGGATACAATTTGAGCTGAGCGGAAAATCCATATCTCTCTTATCCATTTAAAGCATATGGATTTAGAGTAGATCATATGGATCAATCTATTTATAATTATAAGAATCGAATGTGTTTGTTTTTATGTTATTTTGTGAAGGAATGAAAACAATTCTATATAGAATGGGTTGGGAATTATGCCTAGATCCCGTGTAAATGGAAATTTCATTGATAAGACCTCCTCAATTGTAGCCAATATTTTATTGCAAATAATTCCGACAACCTCAGGAGAAAAAAGGCATTTACTTATTATAGAGATGGTGCGATTTGACTCTTTATTTTTGCTTCTTTTAGCCCTACCTATACCTCAGTCTTACGAAAAAGAGAAGGGGTTGGCATAGAGAGAACCAAATTTGTAAATCAAACAAACCCACGCTTCGGGAAGGTGAGGCGAACTAACAATTCCTTCCGTCGTGTATCCTTGATTGATGCGGCTTTGGATACTTCAATTGTAGATTTGAGTATTGAGCGAAAGGTTACACCTACAGGATATGGTATGGTATGGATTACAGGACAATCCTACTCTATTAGTATCCGTAGGCAGCATAGGGGAGAAAAGCACTACACCTAGAAATAGGAATCAACAAGAGAAAAACTTTGTTAGAAATTACCCCTTTCCTGATCGGTATCAGGGCTGGGAAGAATGGTTGGGATAACAAAGAACCATCAGGTTAGTACTTTGGATACCCCTATAACCATCAAATATCGTTGAAGTAGCTAATTCCTCTAAATAGGAGGCGTTGAGAACAAAGAAATTATTGGAGCTATCGTTTTCCTCTAGCATTTATAATTCATTGGTGTTAAGAAAAACCTCTTGTGGGAAGGTTGGCTAGAGATTTCCTGGAAAAATACCAGCCCCTTTCGGTTCATAATGAGACGGGACTAATTCTATTCTGATTCTGTAGACTATTTCGCTAAGTACTATTATGTACAGAAGGGAGGAGCCGTATGAGATGAAAACCTCATGTACGGTTTTGGAACGGAGATTTTTTGAATAGAATGAACGACCGTAACGGATGTTGGCTCAATCCGAAGGAAATTATGCAGAAGCTTTGCAAAATTATTATGAAGCTACGCGACTAGAAATCGATCCCTATGATCGAAGTTATATACTCTATAACATAGGCCTTATACACACAAGTAATGGAGAGCATACAAAGGCTTTGGAATACTATTTCCAGGCACTATAATGAAACCCCTTCTTACCGCAAGCTTTTAATAATATGGTCGTGATCTGTCATTACGTGCGACTATCTCCACTATAGAAAGAAAAAAAAGAGGATCAAATTTTCTAGTAAATACTAGAAAAAAGGGCTTTCTACATAGGGATCGTAAAAACAATGATTTTTCCCTATCAGCTGTAGGAAGGAAGGACACTTCACGAGAATCCAAAAACGAAGAAAGTATGGCCTATACTACTACGCTATGGATAAAGTTTCTCAAATTGATAGAGAAAGCACCGTAAAGATCAATTAGTGAGCGACTAGGTCGATACAACTAAAAATGTTGCTTACTTATCCCATGATATGGGGCAAAATTTAGGAATCCGCTTATGTAATAGAGTCGATCCACTAAGGGATTAAGAAGCGGTGTAGTATCAGATTCCAAAGATAGTAAGTTCTTTTTTCTTTCATATGGAAAAAAGTCAAGGATTCTATAGATTTCATATATGAAACCGGGATAGTTACCTTTCAGAAAATTTGAACGAAGGCTCTATATCTATCTATGCTTCATTCTTCTGAAGGTGGAAAAAAAGACCAAACTGATTATTGATAAAAATTAGGGTTTGAAACTTAGGTAATTAATTTCTTCTGCTTAACCCAAGAACAAATTGGATCGATTTTTGATAAATCGAATTCAGTTAAGATAGGGGAAATTCAGATAGCAATTTCTGAGCCGTATGAGGTAGGAAACTCTCAAGTTCGGTTCTAAGGGAAGGAACTTCCTATTCCGACCGAGGAGAACATGCCATTCTATAGGGTGATTCGGAAATTGCGGAAGCTTGGTTTGATCAAGCTGCTGAATATTGGAAACAAGCTATAGCGCTTACTCCGGGAAATTATATTGAAGCACAGAACTGGTTGAAGACTACGAAGCACTTTGAATTTGAATAAGACCATGCTACTTCTTTTTCACAAAATGGGTGGTTTGGTTGTTGATCCATTAATCAAATAAATTAGGTCGTAAGATCGAATCAAGAATTTCATTATATCCATTTCTTATACCTTCTCTTCTATTTTATATGATATTTCATAGGAATAAACCATAGGGATAGGGTCTAGAATAGAAGTAATAAAGTGAATAAAAAGAGGGGGCAATCTAAATATTGCTAATATATTAGGACCATCTTATTAATAATTCTAATGAGTTATCTTGGAATTTAGAATCAAATAAAAAACCCTATATTATGCTCAAGGAAAGTAGATATAGATAGGAGCTTATGCCCTCAAAAAATACACTAGTTTCTTAAAATAAAAATAAAAAATATTTTTTTCTTACGTCGAGAAATATTTGTTTTTCAAGATAAACAATGTTCGTTTGGCACCTAATCTTTATGTCATAATAGACCCAAACACTTGCCTCGGATTGACTTCAATATATAATTGCTCCAGTGAATAACTAAAAAAATAGAAGGATGGTAGATAGTAAAGAAAAGAACTAATCACAATATCTATCTTTCAAAATCTATCTTTCAAAATCTATCTTTCAAAATATATATCTTTCAAAGATTGACTAAAAAGACAGTTGGCGGGTCTCTTTGTATGTCCGGAAAGTGGAGGACTTAATGATTATTCGTTCGCCGGAACCAGAAGTAAAAATTGTTGTGGATAGGGATCCTGTAAAAACATCTTTTGAGGAATGGGCCCGACCCAGCCATTTCTCAAGCACACTAGCTAAGGGCCCTGATACTACCACTTGGATCTGGAACCTACATGCTGATGCTCACGATTTCGATAGTCATACTGGTGATTTGGAGGATATTTCTCGAAAAGTCTTTAGTGCTCATTTCGGGCAACTTTCCATTATCTTTCTTTGGTTGAGTGGCATGTACTTTCATGGCGCCCGTTTTTTCAATTATGAAGCATGGCTAAGTGATCCTACTCACATTGGACCCAGTGCTCAGGTAGTTTGGCCTATAGTAGGGCAAGAAATATTGAATGGTGATGTAGGCGGGGGTTTCCGAGGAATCCAAATAACCTCTGGTTTTTTTCAGCTTTGGCGAGCATCTGGAATAACTAGTGAATTACAACTCTATTGTACTGCAATTGGTGCATTGATTTTTGCAGCGTTAATGCTTTTGCTGGTTGGTTCCATTATCACAAAGCCGCTCCCAAATTTGCCTGGTTCCAAGATGTAGAATCCATGTTGAATCACCACTTAGCGGGATTATTAGGACTTGGGTCTCTTTCTTGGGCGGGGCACCAAATTCATGTATCTTTACCAATTAACCAATTTCTTGACGCTGGGGTGGATCCTAAAGAGATACCACTTCCTCATGAATTTATCTTGAATCGGGACCTTTTGGCTCAACTTTATCCTAGTTTTGCCGAAAGAGCAACCCCTTTTTTCACTTTATCCTAGTTTTGACTTTTCGCGGAGGACTAGATCCAGTAACCGGTGGTCTTTGGCTGACCAATATTGCACACCATCATTTAGCTATTGATATTCTTTTCCTAATCGCAGGTCATATGTATAGGACCAATTGGGGTATTGGCCATGGACTTAAAGATATTTTGGAGGCTCACAAGGGCCCATTTATAGGACAAGGCCATAAGGGTCTTTATGAAATCTTAACAACGTCATGGCATGCTCAATTATCTCTTCACCTAGCTATGCTAGGCTCTACAACAATTGTTGTAGCTCATCATATGTATTCTATGCCTCCCTATCCATACCTAGCTACTGACTATGGTACACAACTTTCCTTGTTCACACACCACATGTGGATTGGCGGATTTCTAATAGTCGGTGCTGCTGCACATGCAGCAATTTTTATGGTAAGAGACTATGATCCAACTACTCGATACAACGATCTATTAGATCGCGTCCTTAGACACCGCGATGCAATCATATCCCACCTTAACTGGGTATGTATATTTCTAGGTTTTCACAGTTTTGGCTCATAATGATACCATGAGTGCTTTAGGCCGTCCACAAGATATGTTTTCGGATACTGCCATACAATTACAACCTATCTTTGCTCAATGGGTACAAAATATCCATGCTACTTCGCCTGGCGTAATAGCTCCTGGTGCAACAACAAGTACTAGCTTAACATGGGGAGGCGGTGAGTTAGTAGCAGTAGGTGGCAAAGTGGCTTTGTTACCTATTCCATTAGGAACCGCATATTTTTTTAGTCCATCACATTCATGCATTTACCATACATGTGACTGTATTAATACTTTTGAAAGGTGTTTTATTTGTTCAGAGTTCCCGTTTGATACCTGATAAAGCAAATCTAGGTTTTCGCTTTCCTTGCGATTGGCCTGGCCGAGGGGGAACATGTCAAGTATCCGCCTGGGATCATGTTTTCTTAGGTTTATTCTGGATGTACAATGCAATTTTGGTAGTCATTTTCCATTTCAGTTGGAAAATGCAGTCGGATGTTTGGGGTACTATAAGTGATCAAGGGGTGGTAACTCATATTACAGGGGAAACTTTGCACAGAGTTCCATTACGATTAATGGGTGGCTTCGAGATTTCTTGTGGGCACAGGCATCGCAAGTCATTCAGTCTTATGGTTCTTCATTATCTGCATATGGTCTTTTTTTTAGGTGCTCATTTTGTCTGGGCCTTCAGTTTAATGTTTTTATTCAGCGGCCATGGTTATTGGCAAGAACTCATTGAATCTATCGTTTGGGCTCATAACAAATTAAAAGTTGCTCCTGCTACTCAGCCTAGAGCCTTGAGCATTATACAAGGACGCGCTGTAGGAGTAACCCATTACCTTCTGGGTGGAATTGCCATGACATGGGCATTCTTCTTAGCGAGAATTATTGCAGTAGGATAGTGGCCAGGAGGATTTGAAAGGCATTATGGAATTAAGATTTCCCAGGTTTAGCCAAGGCTTAGCTCAGGACCCCACTACTCATCGTATTTGGTTTGGTATTGCTACCGCACATGATTTCGAAAGTCATGATGATATTACTAAAGAACGTCTTTATCAGAACATTTTTGCTCCTCACTTTGGGAAATTAGCAATAATCTTTCTATGGACGTCTGGAAATCTGTTTCATGTAGCTTGGCAAGGAAATTTTGAATCATGGATACAGGATCCTTTACACGTAAGACCTATTGCTCATGCGATTTGGGATCCTCATTTTGGTCAACCCGCTGTGGAAGCCTTTACTCGAGGAGGTGCTGCTGGTCCGGTGAATATTGCTTATTCTGGAGTGTATCAGTGGTGGTATACAATAGGATTACGCACCAATGAGGATCTTTATACTGGAGCTCTTTTTTATTATTTCTTTCTACGCTGTCCTTAATAGCGGGTTGGTTACATCTACAACCCAAATGGAAACCAAGCCTTTCGTGGTTCAAAAACGCGGAATCTCGTCTCAATCATCATTTGTCAGGACTTTTCGGGGTAAGTTCTTTGGCTTGGATAGGACATTTAGTTCATGTTCCTATTCCCGCATCCAGGGGGAGTACGTTCGATGGAATAATTTCTTAGATGTATTACCCTATCCCCAGGGGTTGGGACCCCTTTTGATGGGTCAATGGAATCTTTATGCCCAAAACCCTGATTCGAGTAATCATTTATTTGGTACCGCTCAAGGAGCGGGAACCACCATTCTAACTCTTCTTGGGGGATTCCATCCACAAACACAAAGTTTGTGGCTGACCGATATGGCTCACCATCATTTAGCTATTGCATTTATTCCTCTCATTGCCGGTCACATGTATCGAACTAACTTCGGAATTGGGCATAGTATTGAAGATCTTTTAGAAGCATACTCCTCTGGGGGGTTGATTAGGGCGTGGGCATAAGGGCCTTTATGACACAATCAACAATTCGATTCGTTTTCAGTTAGGTCTTGCTCTAGCTTCTTTAGGGGTTATTACTTCCTTAGTAGTTCAACATATGTACTCTTTACCTCCTTATGCATTCATAGCACAAGACTTTACTACTCAAGCTGCTTTATATACTCATCACCAATATATTGCAGGGTTCATCATGACAGGGGCTTTTGCTCATGGAGCTATTTTTTTCATTAGGGATTACAATTCGGAACAGAATGAGGATAATGTATTGGCAAGAATGTTAGACCATAAAGAAGCTATCATGTCTCATTTAAGTTGGGCTAGCCTCTTTCTAGGATTCCATACCTTGGGCCTTTATGTTCATAACGACGCCATGCTTGCTTTTGGTAATCCAGAAAAGCAAATCTTGATCGAACCTATATTTTCCCAATGGATACAATCTGCTCATGGCAAGACGACATATGGGTTCGATATACTCTTATCTTCAACGAATGGCCCCACTTTCAATGCGGGTCGAAGCCTATGGTAGCCCGGATGGTTGAATGCTGTTAATGAGAATAGTAATTCTCTTTTCTTAACAATAGGACCTGGGGATTTCTTGGTTCATCATGCTATTGCTCTAGGTTTGCATACAACTACATTGATTTTAGTAAAGGGCGCTTTAGATGCACGCGGTTCCAAATTGATGCTGGATAAAAAGGATTTTGGATATAGTTTTCCTTGTGACGGCCCAGGGCGTGGCGGTACTTGTGATATTTCTGCTTGTGACGCATTTTATTTGGCAGTTTTCTGGATGTTAAATACATTGGGTGGGTTAGTTTTTATTGGCATTGGAAACATATCACATTATGGCAGGGCAACGTTTCACAATTTAATGAATCCTCCACTTATTTGATGGGATGGTTAAGAGATTACCTATGGTTAAACTCTTCACAACTTATCAATGGATAAAATCCTTTTGGGATGAATAGTTTATCGGTATGGGCGTGGATGTTCTTATTTGGACATCTTGTTTGGGCTACTGGATTTATATTCTTAATTTCCTGGCAGGGGTATTGGCAGGAATTAATTGAGACTTTAGCATGGGCTCATGAACGCACACCTTTAGCTAATTTAATTCGCTGGAGAGATAAGCTCGTGGCTCTTTCCATTCTGCAAGCAAGATTGGTTGGATTAGCTCACTTTTCCGTGGGTCATATATTCACTTATGCAGCTTTCTTGATTGCCTCAACATCAGGCAAGTTTGGTTAATTTAGTTTGTTTTTTGTACTGTATCAGCACCTAGTTCATTACTCTTGATAGAGAGGGAGGATCTGCCTTTTTAGATTTCTTTTTCCATTTATTTTTCCATCTAGGATTAGAACCGTATACTTGTTAATAATAGCAATGACACATTATGGCAAAAAAAAAGTTTGATTCAGAGGGAGAAGAAGCGGCAGAAATTAGAATAGAAATATCATTTGATTCGTCAATCTTTAAAAAAGATAAGAAGCAAAGTTTCTCCCTTGAGTTTGAGTGAAAAAACGAAAATGCGAGAAAAATTGCAATCCCTACCGCGTAATAGTGCACCTACACGCCTTCATCGACGTTGTTTTTTGACTGGAAGACCTAGAGCTAACTATCGACATTTTGGGCTATCCGGACACGTACTTCAGGAAATGGTTTATGATTGTTTGTTACCGGGTGCAACACGATCCAGTTCGTAAGGATAAAATACCCTTTCGTATTTGTATGGATTTCTGGAATTGATAATCATAGAGGAGCCCTCTTTACCATTCTGTATAAATGGCCTATTCTATTTGTATAGGTACTGGTAGAGGGGCGTATCCAACCCTCTTTATCCACTAGTTACCCCTCTTTAGTTTAAGAGCATAGAGCAGTTTGGTAGCTCATAAGGCTCATAACCTTGGGGCTGCGGGTTCGATTCCCACTACCGGCTCCATATTCCTTCTTTATGATATATGCATGATATAGTATATACATCATGCATTTGTATCTGGATTTTTTGATTTCCTAAAAGAGTTTTGGTCTAACAGTTTTTTCTCAGAAGAAGAAAACAAATAAACGAAAGAATAAAATATGAAAGAAAAGCGTCCATTGTGTAATGGATAGGACAGAGGTCTTCTAAACCTTTGGTATAGGTTCAAATCCTATTGGACGCAATCTTATTTCTATCTATTATTTAAATAACTATACTAAACTAAAAATAACTATACTAAACTAAAAACAAAGAAAACTTTTTTGCATGATTCAAATGAAAAATCTTTCTCAACGATTCCTATTCTACTAACAAGAGTAGACATGCAAAATTTATTTGTTACTGAAGAGAACACCGTTCCAGCTGTTCCTGAATAGCTTCCTTCAAAAGGATTTCCGCTTGCTCGGTGAATGTCTTGCTAGAAGATATAATTTCTTGGAATTGAGGTTTAGTATCTTTTAGATGTTTACGTAACTCATCCAGAAATTTATTTACCTGTTCAATTTCTAACGAATCAAGATATCCTCTTGTTCCGGTATAAATAGTAGTTATCTGCTCTTCCACTGGGAGAGGATTTGCTTGGGATTGTTTAAGCAATTCCCTTAATCATCGACCCCTTGCCAATTGATTCTGACTTGTTTTATCGAGAGCAGAGGCGAATTGTGCAAAGGCTTGTAACTCTGCGAATTGAGCTAGTTCCAATTTTGATTTGCCAGCTACTTGTTTCATGGCTTTAATTCAAGCCGCGGATCCTACTCTGGAAACAGAAATACCCACATTAATAGCGGGTGGAATTCCGGCATTGAATAGATCCGCAGATAAGAATATTTGTCCATCTGTAATGGAGATTACATTAGTAGGAATATAGGCGGAAACGTCTCCAGATTGAGTCTCAACTATTGGTAAAGCAATCATACTTCCTTCACCTAAAAGAGAATTTAATTTAGCGGCTCTTTCTAAAAGGCGTGAATGCAAATAAAAAACATCCCCTGGATTAGCCTCACGGCCAGGAGGTCTTCTTAATAGAAGGGACATTTGGCGATAAGCTTGTGCCTGTTTGGAGAGATCATCATAAATTATTAAAGTATGCCGTTCGTGGTACATAAAATACTCAGCCAGGGCTGCTCCCGTATAAGGAGCGAGGTATGGTAATGTAGCAGGTGAATCCGCCATTTCAGCTACTACAATAGTGTATTCCATGGCCCCCGCCTGATGGAAAGTAGTTACTACTTGAGCTACGGAGGATGCTCTTTGACCGATAGCTACATAAACACATATTACACCTTGCCCTTCTTGATTGAGAATTGTATCTGTGGCTACTACTGTTTTGCCAATCTGTCTGTCCCCAATAATTAACTCTCGCTGACCGCGCCCTATAGGGATCATCGAATCGATAGCAATAAGCCCTGTTTGAAAAGGTTCGTATACAGAACGCATGGAAATTATACTTGTAGCAGGAGATTCAATTCCGCGAGATTCGGAAGCTATAATTTCCCCTTTCCCATCAATAGGTTTAGCCAGAGCATTTACAACATCACCCAAGTAAGCCTCACTCACGGGTATCTGAGCAATTATTCCTATTGCTTTTACAAAACTTCCCTCTTGTATCATCAACCTATCGCCCATTAATACAATCCCAACATTTTTGGATTCCAAATTCAGAGCAATACCGCTAGTACCTTCTGCAAATTCGACTAATTCACCTGACATTATTTCACCAAGACCTATAATACGAGCAATCCCATCCCCCACTTGAAGTACGCAACCTATATTCTCAATCCCTACTTTCCTATTATATTGTTCAATACGTTCGCGGAGAATTTTATGAATTTCGTCGACTCGAAGGGTTGCCATTAGTGTTTCTTGACTCTTTTTTGGAAGCAAGGGGAAAAATAATGCCTAAATTCTAAACGAAAGTAGAAGTTCAAGGCCTAATTAATTTAATTATCTCTTCCATCCAGGGACCTGAGAATGCTAATATTAGCACGAATCGTACGGAAATGTAACTCGGTATTCAAACAACTATTCAGAGTTCCTAGAGCTCCTTGTATGGCCTGTTGGAAAACCCGCTATCGGACTTGATTCATTGCCCGTTGTTTTTCAAAATAAAGGGTTTCGTTTTTAGACTTTTCCAATTGTTCCAAACTAATATAAGTAGCATTAATCAAATTTGATTTTTCTCGTTCTATCTCAGAGTATCCATTCATCGATACTCATCCGCTTCTAGTTTGACTTTCTGTAATCGAATCCAAGATTTTTCGAGTTGCTCAATGGTCCCTCTACGCAATTCTTCTGAATTTCAAATAATACTCAAGATCCTCTTTTTCGATTATCTAATAAATCTTTTAATGAAAGTAGATTATTTTGTAAGTTTACAACTTTTATGATCTCTTCCCGAACCAAACATGAATCTTTCGATTCATTTGGCTCTCACGCTCCTTTTTTTATAGCTATTTCCATATCTTTTTTAAGCAATGAGCCTATCCTCTATCGTCTTTTTTATGTTTATATTTCAATATACCGAAACCTATATAAGACTAGATAAATATTAAGATGACTCTTCCGCCTAGATAAAAATATATCATGGTCAGCAAAGTTGTTTCTTTATTTTTATTTGCCCTCTAGTTAATAATTTCAATTTCATTAATTATTCCCCACCAACCTGGTTGTTGGGGATGTAGTGTTGTGGTGTAGTGATTTTACGAGGAAGCTAATTATAACTCCAACAGCATAGCGACAGTGTTTGGATGACATCAAATTGATACTAACAGGTGTGTACATGCACAAATTTAGTAACATATAACTAATTGCACTAAGGTCGTTCACTATGTATGCCAAAATCGGTGTCAAGACAACTGTTGCTACATTTGGCACCGGTGCCCTGCACTCGCGAGCCGATGCAGAGGAAAAAATCAGGGACCCGGGCTCCGGAGCACCTAGTTGCTCTGATGCCCAGTTCCTTCGTGCCATAAAGATTTAGTATTTTACGGCTTGGTTGCTCAGATGTGTGGACCAAAGTTGCCTGCACAAACTGTTGAAGCGGTGCCAAATAATTTTCTAATGGCACCGCTAATGAGATAGCAACATTTTTAGATACTAGGTACAAACTGTGACATTGTCTTAACATCCAGAATAACATAGCACAGTGACAATGTCTGAATCACATCTAACAAATG
This sequence comes from Triticum aestivum, assembly GCF_018294505.1. Classification (NCBI taxonomy): domain Eukaryota; kingdom Viridiplantae; phylum Streptophyta; class Magnoliopsida; order Poales; family Poaceae; genus Triticum; species Triticum aestivum. The sequence goes on from NC_057796.1 coordinate 183,220,249, forward strand.
ATTTGTAACAAAGAAAGTGGGGCTAACCTTCACTGCATATGCCAGAAACTTCCACCCACTATCCACATATTCAAACGCAACTAGCTTCACGGATGGAGATTGATGGTGAAAACAAGCAGACAGATCTTCAGCCACTGTCGGGGCTCAGGAGCGACACCTATGGGATCACAGGGAATCCCTACTACGGTTGGCAGGGCGTGGGGCTGCGCAAAGAGTGGGTTGAGAAGATCAACACGGGGGGATTTTTACCCAGGTTCGGGCCACAAACGATGCGTAAAACCCTAGTCCTGCTTTGTGTGTATTTAGTGTTCTTGAGCTCTTGAACTAGCTGCGGTGCATGCCCAGTCCAAAAAGTCTGAATCCTCCCTCAGTATGCCTCGGGCCTCCTTTTATATGTCAAAGGGGTTGCCACAGTGGCACACAGGAGGTGGAAAGTGTGTACAGTGTACAAGTTTATCTCCTGACATCATAGGACAAACGCATTTAATGCGGCGCCTATGTGTCCTCTTGCTTTATCGGGGACGGAAAATAAGCTCGTCCCGTCTATCACCACCTCGCCTTGCTTCGACGCGCGTCCAAGGTGACGAGGCATGCAGCGCCATGCTAGGTGGCTGGCTGCTGAGCCGGTGCGGTGGCAGGGTCTTCACGAAGATCTGCCTGCCACCACGCAGGTGCTTGACTAGTTGGCCCAGAAGCTGCATATTGCCACGCAGGCGCTCCCCTAGTTGGCGGGCTGGCCGCCACATCGAAATGGGTGCGGGGCAGGGAAACTCTGGCAAGTGCGAGCCTGGCCTCAGCCCCGAAGATGTCCCGGCAAGGGTTTTGCCGGGGCCCCGGCAAGGGCCTTGCCAAGGTCTCGTGGGCGTCCCCGGCAAGGATCTTGCCGGGCTCTTCGTCTCCTGCTTCTCATCTAGTTTTGCAGGCCTTTGATCCATACAAAGATCTGCATGCCACTATGCAAGGCACCCCTGATTCTTGTCCTTGACGCTGTCGATGGTGCCAGAGCTCTCAGGCTCAAGGGTGGTGGCCTTGCTGGTGTTGGGCAGGTTGCCCCGGCAAGACTCTTGTCGGGGCTATGTAGGCCGCCCCGGCAAGGCTCTTGCCGGGGAAGCCCATCTTGTCCCGTTACTCTTTATGCTTCTGGCTTGAGTGCTGCCTCGGCAGCCTTGTATCTTTGCTTCCTCTCCTTTGTCAAGCGTGGCCATAGGTGCGGCTACGACTGCCCATGCACAAGTAAAGGGGTACAGAAAGGCCCCTTCTTTAATACACCGACAGGAGCCCCCGGGCCTGGGCCACACATAAGCGCAGAGCGTTGTTGGGCCAGGCCTAGAACGGTGCGCGGGCACGCATGGCAGGGTGTTAGCCACATTAATCCCTTCGCCAGTGGCGCTTCCCCATGACCCGCATTGAGTGCGTGACGTGGGGGTCGTGCATGGAATGACCGCAACATGCTTGCATCACCCCATGGTGAATAGTAAAGAGGCGGCATGTGTCTTCCCCATAAAAAAGGGAAAACTGTAGGGCTGCTGCTCATTTACTCTCCTCGCCTTCCTCAATCTTGGAGCCGCCGTTCCACGTTTCCCACCACGCCCGCCTTTTTTGCCACGTACACCGCATGCATGGCGCGGGGTAGGTGACGGATGCATGGGATATGGGATGGCGCGCCATGGCCGATACCCATGCGCCTTTGATTGGCGCGGGGAGGGTGGTCGATGACCTTGCTCGTTGCCAACGGCTTTAATGAGCCGGATTTGAGAGGGCTCTTCAGAGGCGTAGAGCCATTCTTCAGCCTTCCCTGCTTGCCTATAAAAAGGGGACTCGGGAGGAGGAGGAGAGGCATCTCCTCGCGTCACCTCCATTCTCCATCCACCACCATGCCGAGAGGGCGCGGTCGTGGCCGTCCTTCTGCGGAGGCAACTAGATCTTCCTCTCATCAGAGAGCCACGGCGGCTAAGGAAGAGCCAGACACCCAAGGTGGAGGCGTCGGACAGAGTCACGGTCGGCGAGGCGGTCGAGGCAGAGGTGGGCGTGGAAGGCGGACACCTGCGACGTCACCATCTCCGCCGCCATCCCCTCCCGCTTCGTCGACTGGCCACGTCGGGGACATGGCGCTGGGGTTCATCTTGCAGTTGCACGAGCCGCCGCGTAGCCGCCTTCGCCTCCCCGAGGCGTTCGCGAGGGTGCTGGAGATCAACCAGCCGCAGAGGCTGAGGCTTCACATGAAGGGGTGTTGCAATGGCGACATATGGGCGAACACAAGGTTCCCTGTCCCTCATGTAATGCTCCTTCGTCGGGGTTGGAAAACCTTCGCACGCGCCCACTGCTTGATGAAGGGGCACGTTCTCCGCTTCAAATTAGTGGAGAGTGACATGCTCTCCGTTAAGGTCTTCGGGCACTCGGGACACAGGTTAGAGTGCTGCGCAGAGAGCTCGACCGACGAGGAGAGCTCCTCCTAGAGCGACGGCGACAAAGAGGGGGCCGATGGGGAGGACGACGGGGACGGGTCTGACTAGACGTCGGACGCCCCGTCCCTAGGCGGCACCGGCAGCAGCACCATCTGCACAATTTGCCGGGGGGGGGGGGTAGTTCTTGGCGGCGGCTCCTCGAGCCAGCTCCTTGAACTTCTCGGGGCCGTCGCTTCCGGCGGCTGGCGCTGGAAGGCCGGAGAAGACGAAGAAGGCGGGTGGCGGGCCGTCAAGTCAGAGTACGATGGCATCGACGCCTTCGTCTCGTATTGCCGGCCCGCTGCCTCATCTTCTGGCTTCTTCCCCGGCACCGTCATCACCAGCCCTGTTTTGGGCGGTTGCTGGGACGTTCTCCCTGTGTCTTATGCTCTTCGTACCTCGCCTAGGCACTCCTTTTACCCCCCTGCTATCCCGATCCGCTTCCTGAGGAGTGGGACAAGAAAGGGATTATGGGCACCTTATCTTTTCTTTCAAATCTTAAGCCTGTGGGCACTTGTTGAATTTAGACTTTGTAACCCCTTGCTCATGTTTACGTTCCGTATGAATTATACTTGTTTAATCAACGTATTAATGAAAAAGGGTGTTTGCTGGGTTCTTTTGTGCGTGAGCGAGGCCCACACTAAGGAGCGAGTCCTTGTTATTTTAAGCAAACAACGTCGCCCGGCAACAAACCTTGCCGTCCTCCCGCTTTATACCATGATTATACCCACGCCCTTGGCGGGAGTAGGGGCAAAGTAGGATCGGGCCCTTCGTTTGTTTCCCTTCCACGGCAACTACAACCAAATTCTAGCCTGGAAGGGATTTCGGGCATAGGAAGGAGGAAGCACGGTGGCATAGGAATGAACGAAGGTTCGTATGTTCAAGTTTCATACGGAAACGCACTGCGGGGGAGAAAAGACTTATCTGAATCTGCAGCCCCCGGCAACCTTGGCTTGCCGGGGTCGGGGGTGTCGGTCCGTCTTCTTTCCTCCAAACGGTTTTGCAGAAGCGCTTGTGCAGCCTGCGATCCAAAAATGACTGGAAGAGACAGAAGACAAGCACTCGACCTCTATGCTAGGGGTTAGTAGGCGCTAAGCACTATCAACCCTACCAGAGAGGGAGACTCAACCTAGCATGCATGCTAAATCTTAGGGCGCCAGCGCTTCATTTATTCATCTGTTGCTCAGGGTCTGCGCTTGGCTTTGTACAAAGGGTTACATGCCTTGCTGGCAAGGCTTGTACAAAAAGTGGTCTGCCGGGGGCCCTGGCAATTGCGCCTTATGGGTAAAAGTTGCAAAAATGTTCGATGTTCCAGGAGTTGCTCACTGGAATACCGTCTTCGGTCTCCAGGCGGATTGCGTCGGGTCTGGTGACTCGTATTACCCGATAAGGGCCTTCCCACTTTGGCGTCAATTTGTTGGAATTCTTGGCGGATTGAACTCGCCGAAGAACAAGGTCGCCTTCCTCAAAGCTTCGGGCACGAACCTTGCGGCTATGGTAGCGGCGCAAGGCTTGCTGGTAGCGAGCGGCTCGCACAGCAGCCCGAAGACGATCTTCCTCAAGGAGCATCGCATCATCTTGGCGGAACTGCTCTTGCTCATGCTCATCATAAGCGAGCACTCGAGGTGACCCGTATATGAGTTCCGTGTGGAGAACTGCTTCTGCCCCGTATACCAGGGCAAAGGGTGTCTGGCCAGTGGCTCGATTTGGCGTCGTTCTGATCGACCAAAGAACCGTTGGCAACTCATCAATCCAGCGCCTTCCGCACTTGTGTAGCTTGTCAAAAGTCCTCGTCTTGAGGTGTCGCAACACCTCTGCGTTTGCCGTCTCAGCCTGGCCGTTACTTTTGGGATGAGCAACAGAAGCAAAACAAACCTTGCCGCCGAAGTCCTGGATATACTGCATAAAGGTGCGGCTTGTGAACTGTGTGTCGTTGTCGGTGATGACTCTATTCGGCACACCAAAATGGCAGACTAGTCCCTTGAAGAACTTGACGGCTGATTGTGCTGTCACCTTTCTCATTGGTTCCACTTCTGGCCACTTTGTGAACTTGTCGATGGCAACATACAAGTACTCAAAGCCCCCGACAACATGGGGAAAGGGGCCCAGTATGTCGAGCACCCAGACCAAAAATGGCCAGGAGAGAGGGATTGTCTGAAGAGCTTGAGCTGGCTGATGGAGCTTCTTTGAATGGAACTGACATGCCTCACACTTGGTTACTAGTGCAGTTGCATCCTGGAGGGCAGTGGGCCAAAAGGAACCTTGCCGGAATGCCTTGCCGGCAAGGGCCCTTGATCCTATATGAGTGCCACATATGCCTCCATGTATCTCTGCCAACAGCTCCAGACCGTCCTCCTGAGGAATGCACTTCAATTTCACACCGTTCGGTCTCCTTCTGTATAGGGTATCATCCACAAATTGGTACATGCTGGACCGACGGGCTAATTTTTCTGCTTCTTCCTGTTCCTCGGGGAGTTCCCCTGTTTGGAGGAAACGAACGGTGCGCTGCGCCCATGCCGGAGCCTGGGGCTCGACGGTGAGGACTAAAGGCTCATCTTCGGTTGTAGGGGCAGCTGCCTCCACGGTCAGGGCCTGGGGCCCTGCCGGAGGTTGTTGCCCCTCGGCAAGCTTGGGGTACCCGGCAACTTCCTTGCCGGCGGCTCCTGGGAGCTCGGCAGGAAAGTATTTGCCGGGGCCTGCCTTTCTTCGCTTGTTCTGTCCTGCCGATGGCTCAACGGATGGCTGAGTTAATTGAAGCACAAAGGTACCTTGTTCCACAGGCAACTTGAGGGCAGCGCGTTTCGACAGGTCGTCGGCAATGTTGTTCTCTACTCGAGGAACATGCTCTGCTTGTAAACCGTCAAAACGCTCTTCCAACTTCCTCACTTCATCCACATAGGCCTCCATCAACGGGCTCTGGTAATCCTTGTTAACTTGCTTGACGACGAGCTGCGAATCACCTCTGATGATGAGCTTCCTGATTCCGAGGTCTGTCGCGATCCTGAGGCCGGCAAGCAATCCCTCGTACTCCGCCATGTTGTTCATTGATTTTTCCCGGGGAAAGTGCATCTGGACTACGTACTTGAGGCGCTCTCCGGTGGGTGCGACGAGTAGCACGCCGGCACCAGCACCTTGTAGTGAGAAAGCTCCATCAAAGTACATAATCCAATCGCGGCACGTCTCCTTGCCGGGAAGGTTGGTCTCTTGAATCTCTTCGTCGGGCGTCGCGGTCCATTCTGCTATGAACTCTGCCAAGGCTTGGCTCTTGATCGTTGAAGTACTTTCAAACTTGATGCCAAAGCTCGACAGCTCCAACGCCCACTCCACAATCCTCCCAGTCGCATCTGTGTTGTGCAAGATTCGTTGCAAAGGGAGGCGGGTGACGACGGTGATCTCATGTGCTTGGAAATAGTGATGCAGCTTTCTCGAGGCCATGAGGAGGCCGAAAAGTAGCTTATGCATGCCAGAATATCTTGACCTAGCCCCCTACAAAAGGGAACTGACAAAATAAACCGAGTGCTGCACCACCTTCTTCTTCTGTTCGACTTCGCCTACTTGCGCAAACTCTGTCTTGCCGGGATCGGGCCTTGCCGGGGGTCCCACCTTGCCGGCATCAAGCCGTGCTGGGGAATGCCCCGGCCCATCATCCGACAGCTCGGCCGCTGCCGCTATTTCTTCCTCAAGCTCCCTTTGTGCCACTAGCGCAGCACTGGCCACTTGATTCGTTGCTGCTAGATACAGCAACAACGGCTCTTGTGGTTTAGGCGCGACTAGTGTTGGCGTGGAGGAGAGGTACTTCTTCAGATCTTGCAGCGCTGCCTCTGCCTCCGGAGTCCATTTCATAGGACCCGCCTTTTTCAAAACTTTGAAAAAGGGGAGGGCGCACTCAGCAGATTTGGAGATGAACCTACTTAGAGCAGCAACGCAGCCGGTGAGCCTACGGATGTCCTTGACCCGTCTTGGCGCCTCAATCTGCTCAATCGCTCTGATCTTGTCGGGGTTTGCTTCGATTCTGCGTTGAGACACAAAGAAACCAAGAAGCTTGCCGGACGGGACGCTGAATACGCACTTCTCTGGATTGAGCTTGAGGTTGATCTTGCGCAGGTTTGCAAATGTTTCCTCTAGATCCTGCACGAGTGTGGCCTTGTCCTTGGTCTTGACCACTATATCATCCATATAAGCTTCCATATTTCCATGTAGCTGCGGCTCAAAACCAATTTGGACTGCTCGGGCAAATGTCGAACTAGCGCTTTTCAACCCGAAAGGCATCCGTACAAAACAGTACATACCACATGGGGTGATGAACGCTGTCTTTTCTTCGTCTTCCTTCATCATGAAGATCTGGTGGTATCCTGAGTAGGCGTTGAGGAATGACAGCAGATCACACCCGGCAGTGGAGTGCACTATCTGGTCGATGCGTGGCAAAGGGAAAGGATCCTTTGGAGAGGCCTTATTGATATCTGTGTAGTCAATAAACAGCCTTCACTTCCCATTTGCCTTACGCACTACCACTGGATTGGCCAACCACGTGGGGTGGAGCACTCCTCTGACCAAGCATGCCGCTTCCAACTTCCTGATCTCTTCGATGATGAACTCTTGTCGCTCCAAAGCTTGCTTTCTGACCTTCTGCTTGACAGGCCGCGCATGAGGACAGACAGCAAGGTGGTGCTCAATCACCTCCCTAGGAACGCCGGGGATGTCGGATGCTTGCCATCCAAACACGTCGACATTCGCCCGCAGGAAGGCGACGAGTGCGCTTTCCTATTTGCTGTCGAGGGTGGAGCTTATGGTAAAAGCTCAACCCATGCCATCCTCCTTGACGGGCACCTTCTTGGTTTCTGGCGGGGCCGCCTTGGACCTCTTGCTCCTGCTGGCGGAGCTCTCTGGCATGTCCTCAACGGTAACGCGGCTCTCCGAAGAGGCGCGTTTGCCAGAGGAGGTGCAGGAGTCCTTACCGGGGTCGGAAGTCTTGCCGGAAGGGGCCTTGCTGGCAAAGACAGAGGCCTTGCCGGTTTTCTTCCCTCCCCGGGCCTCGGCGGCAGGAGCAAGTGCCTTGGTAGAGTTGATCGACGCAGATGAGCGCATCCTTCTTGTTGGAGGGGACGGTGATGATGCTCACCGGCCCGGGCATCTTCAACGTATTGTAAGCGTAATGTGATACCGCCATAAACTTGGCCAGCGCTGGGCGGCCGAGGATCCCATTATAGGGCAAGGGGATCTTGGCCACATCAAAAACGATCTTCTCCGTCCGATAGTTCAGCTCGCCCCCAAATGTGACGGGCAACGTGACTTTGCCCTTCGGCTGACTCCTCCACGGGTTGACCCCATGAAACGTGCCCGTCTCCTGGAGATCTCCCGTTGGGGATTTGCAGCCTGTCGATCACAGCAGGCGAGATCAAGTTCAGACCGGCCGCACCGTCAACTAGTATCTTTGTCACCTTGAGGTTGCATATTGTTGGGGAGACCAACAATGGCAAACACCCGACCGCAGTTGTGCGGTCAGGGTGATCCTCGGTGTCAACAATAATAGATGTGCTGGACCACTTCAGTGGTCTTTGGGCGTCGAACGATGGCTCCGCCGCAGTGACCTCACGCGCCCACTACTTCAGTTGGCGGTGAGAGTGTGCAGCGAGGCGCCACCTTCGACGCACATGGCCTCCGTAGCTTTCTGGAATTCGTGCTCACCGGACTCATCGTCCTCATCATGATCATCATCTTCCTCCTTCTTGTCACGGCCCCGAGCGGGCCTCTCTTGTTGATTATCCTTGTCGCGGCGGCCTCCTCGACCGCCACGCTTCTTACCAGACCCCTCAGCACCATCCTGGCCCTTCTCCTTGTCGCGCTTCTCATATTCAGCTTTCTGCTTCTCTGCAAGTAGCTCAACTTGCCGGCAGTTCTGGAGGTCATGGACCTTGGTGTGATGGATCTTGCAGTACTTCTTGTCGGAGCTTCGTGGCTTGTTGGCAGCCGCCAAGGCCCGGCAGCCGGCACACCCGGCGACTTCCTTCCTGGGGTCGTCAACCTTGGCCTTCTTGGTGGCGCCGGGGTCGCCGGATCCCTCGACGGCAAGCACGGTCTTGCCCTTACGCTTTCTGCTGTGGTGTCGGCCCTTCTTTGCCAGGGCGGCGGCATTGTCGGTGTACAAAAATAGGGGCACGCTTTTGTACCCCTTTACCTGTGCACGGGCAGTCGGAGCCGCGCCCACGACCACACCAAGCAGAACAGGGGAGGTGAGCCAAGGTAAGACCGAAGCCCAAGACAATCAAAGCAACGCCAAGGCCAAGACCACAAAGAGCAGTGGGACGAAGCAGGTTCCCCCGGCAAGACCCTTGCCGGGCAGCCTCAGCGGCCCCGGCAAGGTCCTTGCCGGGACAGCTCACCCCACACCAACAGAGCAAGCCACCCTTGAGCCCACGGTCCCCAACGCCATCATCGACGTGGGGCCAGGGCTCGGGAAGGCATCTCTGTGGTGGCATGCAGATCTTTGTGAAGACATATCAAGATCAGACGAGGATTAGAAGATGACGATCCTCGGCAAGATCCTTGCCGAGGAAGGCCACCAGACCCCCGGCAAGATCCTTGCCGGGGACGACAACGCGCCACGGCAAGACCCTTGCCGGGCTACCCGGCGAGGCCCTCGCCAAGGACGCCAGCGGGGCCACTGCCAGGCCCGCGCCAACCAAGCTTCCACCACCGTTCACATGCAGCTGCCAGCCCAACCAGCTGGGCGGGCACCTGCATGGCAACATGCAACTCCCAGGCCAACTCATCGAGCGCCTGCGTGGCGGCATGCAGATCTTCGTGAAGGCTCCGCCACTGCGCCACCTCAGCAGCCTGCCTGCCTACATGGTACCACGCACCTCACTGGCCAGGGCACGTGTCAAGGCGAGGAGGAGCGGCGACGGACGGGACGGGCCTCGCCCCCGTCCCCAATAAAGCATGGGGACACCTAAGCTACGCATTAAATGCATCTTGTCCTGTAATACGAGCGATAAGCTCAGGACACTGTACGCCTTTCCACCTCCTGTGTGTCACTGTGGCAGCCCCTTTCAACTATAAAAGGAGGCCCATGGCATACTGGAGAAGGATTCGGCTCTTTCGAACCACGCACTGACCACAGCTAGTTCGAGAGCTCAAGAACTCTTAGAAATACACCCACCAAAGCAGGACTAGGGTTTTACGCATCCCCTCGGCCCGAACCTGGGTAAACGATCCTTGTGCTGTCTACTAGCCCTGCTCTCCTCGCAACCCTGCGCCCCGGCAACCATAGTAGGGATTCTTGTGATCCCATAGGTGTCGTTCCACACCGACATCTTTGGCGCGCCAGGTAGGGGGCGCAATTGTGAGAATCTGGTCTAGTAGTTAGCCTAGCGGTTCTTCATCGCTTTCGGTTTCTGAGAAGAAGGCGGCTGGAGGAACGACGTCGGCTCGGCAACAGAAAAGCTGAGTCATTCAGAGCCTTGGGTTATTTCCTTTTACACTTGAGGTTATCGTCCTCGGAGATCTGGCCTATGTATGGGAAACCTGCACGCAAAGGGACCCCCCGCAATTGGCAACGCCTTTGTTCTGTTTCGAGTCCGCTCAACAGCTCAAAGCTGCCGCGTCGAGAGTGGCGGGGTAGCCTTCCGCACCTGGCAACGCTCCTGACTCTGACTCGAGTCAAAATCGACAGTTCGGGCGGCCGCGCTAAGGGCGGTAAGGTGGTTTGCCCAGCAGCAAGCACACCCGGCAGGCCAATGGGGATCTGTCCCCAAGACGCCGCCCTAGGTTTACGCGCCGGCAAAGCCTACCCAGTTACGTAGGGCAGACATACAAGGAAAAATCGAACAGGAAAATAACATGCATAATACCAAAAGTGTTGCAGAGTTATATTACATCGAATTGTTGCTGCGGTTCTAACTAGAGATAGCAATTGTCTTGGTTGTGAACCTGCAGCAGCGATAAAGAATGGGATGCCTAATCCCGGCGCTGGCCCCCCACCCTCTGAATTCCGCCGACTCGGCTGATGATGGGCTTGATGTGCTCTATGAGCGGTGCGAGGTCAGTACCCTCCGGCAAGCTCTCCAGCGTGGCGTCGAAGTCGAGGTCGGGGTACCAGTGCGCCACCTTGGTGAGAACCTTGGTCATGGCTCCCTGGCAGAACCTCCGGGACTCGTCGGCCAGTGAGGCCGCCCGGTTGGCATGGAGCCGCTCCAGAGCGCCGACGACCTTTTCGAAGAACATGGTCAGGCTGCAATTGGCGCTCACGCTCCGCTCCGGGACGTACCTCACATCCGGCATCCCCATGATGGCCAGCTGCGCGGCGGCCTGGTTGGCGACGGTGGCGAGGCGATCGAGCCAACGGTTCTCGCCCGCCACGTGATCCGCTAAGTTGAGGCCCTCGTTCTCCCGCAACTGCTTCTCAGCTTCCAGCTCCTTGGCCAGGGTCCCCTCTCAGGTCTTGGCCTCCTCCAGCACCTTCTCGAGACCCTCCAGCTTCAGTTTGAGGTCCTTGATGGAGTTGTTGGCCTCGGAGAGCTCCCCAGCCTTGCTGACGATCGCGCCCTGTGCCTCTGTCAGGGCACTGTTGAGCATGTCCTTCTCCTGGGATAGCTTCAGGGCCTGCTCCTTCAGCCCGTCGCGCTCCGCCTCGAGCTCCTCCATCTTGCCGGCGTAGACCTGGGCTTGGGCATTGAGTGCCTCTTTGTGCCTCTGCTATAGCTCACTGGTCCGCTGCAAGACAAGCTTCTCCACCTCTACTTCCTTGTCGCGAAGCATGGCGGCAAGCTTTCCCTCGCGCGCAGCGAGGTCCTCCTCCTGGGAGTTCAGCGCGGCCTCGTGCTGGGTTCGGGCAGCTTCGGCGGCCGCGGCCAAGTTCCTCGCTGTCTCTTGAGCTTTCTTGATGTCGGCGAGCTTCATGGTGAGCTCCACGTCGCGCTTGGCTAGCTCACCCTGAGCGGCCTTGAGCTCCTTGTGGGCATCGCGGAACCAGTCTTGCGTCTCGGGAACGCGCTCCTGGAGGTCCGCCTCCGCCTTCTCCAGCACCACCGTCCTGGACTTGGCTTTGTCCAAACGGGCATGGTGGAGCGCCTGGAGCTTCCGGAAGCTGGCGCCCATGGCGTGGAGGAGCCGCTCTTCCTGCGAACTGTCGCCACCAACAATCGGCTCGTCGACGACTTCAAGCCCGGCAGTGGCAAGCACTTCGTCGTCGAACACCTCCCCCTCCACGGGTGTCCTGGTGCTCGACGCGCCTGGAAGGTGGACGAACAAGTTGTCGCTCACCCTCAGGTACTTGCCGGAGCCGGAAGCAGCAGAAGAGGAAGGCTGGTCACCAGCCACCTCCTCCTCCTCGGCGGCGGCCTCGCCGGCCCCTTCGGCAGGCCCCTTGCCGGCCTCCTCGGCAGCGCCCCTAGCGGCCTCCTCGGTGGCGATCTTCTCAGTGTCTGCCTCGGCAGCCTTGGCGACGCCCTCGATGACGGCATCCACGTCCTCTAGGTCCACCGAGGAGGAATCTGGACGCCGAAAAAGGGGGTGAGGCAAGGCCAGGACCAAGGGCCAGAAGGAAAAGGAAGCAGGGACGAACGGCGAATGATTTACCTGTGCTAGTACCCGGCTGGGAAACGGAAGTCCCCTCCCCGCCAACATTCGGCGTCAAGGCAAAGCCACCGGCGCCCAAGTCCTCCTCCTCCTCCTCCATGTGCGTGGGCCCGGTGCCTGGCGGCCTCGCCGGGGACGCCCCTCGGGGCGGCGTGGTCGACGGGAGCGGCATGTTGGGAGTAGCCCTCTGTGGCTCCTCCTGCTGCTGCTCTCCTCCTGCATACCTGGCAAGGTCAGCGCCAAAAGTGTCGTGCCCCAAACACATGTCGACAGGGGGAAGAGTGATGAACTTACGCCGGGGGCTCTGCCGGGGGCTGCTGTCCGGGTTGCTCAACACCACCAATGGCGCCCCCGAAGTACCAACTGGGGGCTGGCCACCCGCCGAGACCTTGGCCCTCTTCACCCTCTGGGCCAGTGTCTCCACATCCCTGCAAACATGAAGGCATGTTAAGACGAGCAACGCAGATTGAGGAGGCAGAGATAACGGAAAAGAACCAGATACTTACTCGTCGTCCGCCTCCTCCTCTGTTGTTTTCCTCTTCGTCCTCGGGCTGAGGGATCCATAATCAAAAGTGACCCCGTGTCGACGTCCGCCGGAGGAGGAGAAGGAGGTGGAGTCCGGACTCGCGTAGATGGAGAAGGGACGGCCGTCTTCTTCTTCACGGCGACCTTCGTCGGCATCTTCGCCGCCGCTGCCCTCGTGTGGCGCCCGGACCCCTCCAAGGTCAGCTATGACCGCACAGCCCTGCCAGGACGGACCGGCTCGCCGGAACTGGCCCGCCGCAGGACTCGCCCTCTCCCCACAGCCGGCGTCGGGCCTGTGGTCTCGACCTCCTCCGACGACAACTCGCCGGTCACGTCTTCAACCAGAGGAGCCTTGGTGCCGGCGCTGCTGGCTCCCCCGGTGGCCGCCGCCCATCGGGCGAGCTCCTCCTCCTCCGCAGCCTTCGTGGCCTTTTCCTCCACACCGCGGGCGCTTCCGGCCTCCCTGGCAAGTTGTGCCTCCGTCGCGCTGGTGGCGATGTAGTCCAGCTCCGCCTGGGTGGTGTCCTGGACAAGCATCCGCTCGGCATCGGCATTGACATACCCCTCATGCAGGGTGTCAAAGAACTGCTGCACTTTGGCGTCCTCCGGCTCCTTCCAGCTCGGGTCGGGGCCATGCGCGTTGCAGTCCGGCATCATGGCAATGATCTCGGACCGACGCGAGTTGTTACACAACGGGACCACCCCCGCTGGCAGATTGAACAGAGGCCCCTTGAGGACCTTGCCGGCCTTCGCGGTGGCCCTCGCGACCTTGCCAGTCCGCTCGACCTCGCCATCACGGCCCACGTCGAGCTGGAAGATCCGTTGGCAGAAATGGGCGTGTCCCATCACTGTGAAGTTGTGGTCGAGGCCGGGGCTGAGCCGCATGATGTCGGCGGGGTTCGTGAAGAGCAAGGCTGGCCTCCCCTTGTTATGCAGAGGAGCGATCCGGCGACGGATGAAGTCCGCCCAGATCATCTCAAGGGTGAGCCTGACCTGGGTAAGCCGGAGAATCCTGGTGGTGGCAACCATGAGCTTTCCGTCGTCGGTGTCGACGTCGCTCCAATCGCTTCCGTGAACCGGCGGCGCCTGGCGAACTCTGCAGAACGCCGGCGGGTCCTCCTCTTCGATCCAGCACCACCGGCCCCGCCATTCCTCCCACCTCTCCTTCATGGCACCGTCCGGGTACGCTCCCTTGGATTTTGGGATCTAGGCGATGCACCCCGAAATGGCGCCTCCTGTTTGGATCCGAGGGAAGAAGTAATGGCGGAAGAGCGCCGTGTTGGGGTGCACCCCGGCAAAGCCTTCGCAGAGGTGCGCGAAAAGGGCCATGCATGCCACCACATTCGGAGTAAAATCCAGGAGGCGGAGGCCGAAGGTGTGCATATGTCCCTGAAGAAATCGAAGAAGGGAGGACAGAGCCCACAAGAAATATAATCAACAAAGAAGGGGTACCGATTTGGGGCAGCCTCGGCGCAGTCGGCGGGGATGACACGCATGGCCGGATGCCCCGAATTCTCCCCCCTCGTATTCACTCCCCACAAGGGTCTGAAGGATTCCCGAAGCTCGAGCACGTCGACTGTCGAGGGGAAGAAGGCGGACTGCGTCCGCTGCACCGCCAGCGCACTTTTCGGCGGATTTTGGCGCCATGACGGCTGGGGGAGAAGGGCAGGACCAAGGGTGGCGGGGGCACAACGGCGGCAAGCAAGAACGAAGCTTGAAGAAGAAGGGAGGGGCAGGCGGAGGTCTCCGAGATTGGGGTTGCATGGAGGGTAAAAGGAACAGTGCGCCCACGGTTATCCCTTTTTACGGGGAAGCCGCGAGGCGCGCTGCCCATTTACTGCGATGTGACGCATGCATGTGGAAACCGCCCCACGCATGCCGCCCACGTCACGCACGCCCCTCCACGCCGTGCCGCGCGCGCGGGTCGTGGGAAGCGGAGCGCACGAAGAGTCTTACCACGGTCAAAACCGCCCCCACCTGCCCGCGCACTGTTTTGGGCCTGGCCCAACAACGTGTCGCGCTTATGTGTGGCCCAGGCCTGGGGGCTCCTGTCGGTGTACGAAAATAGGGGCACCCTTTTGTACCCCTTTACCTGTGCACGGGCAGTCGGAGCCGCGCCCATGACCACACCAAGCAGAACAGGGGAGGTGAGCCAAGGTAAGACCGAAGCCCAAGACAATCAAAGCAACGCCAAGGCCAAGACCACAAAGAGCAGAGGGACGAAGCAGGTTCCCCCGGCAAGACCCTTGCCGAGCAGCCTCAGCGGCCCCGGCAAGGTCCTTGCCGGGACAGCTCGCCCCACACCAACAGAGCAAGCCACCCTTAAGCCCACGGTCCCCAATGTCATCATCGACGTGGGGCCAGGGCTCGGGAAGGCATCTCTGTGGTGGCATGCAGATCTTTGTGAAGACATATTCAAGATCAGGCGAGGATTAGAAGACGACGATCCTCGGCAAGATCCTTGCCGAGGAAGGCCACCAGACCCTCGGCAAGATCCTTGCCGGGGACGACAACGCGCCACGGCAAGACCCTTGCCGGGCCACCCGACGAGGCCCTCGCCAAGGACGCCAGCGGGGCCACCGCCAGGCCCGCGCCAACCAAGCTTCCACCACCGTTCACATGAAGCTGCCAGCCCAACCAGCTGGGCGGGCACGTGCGTGGCAACATGCAACTCCCAGGCCAACTCATCGAGCACCTGTGTGGTGGCATGCAGATCTTCGTGAAGGCTCCGCCACTGCGCCACCTCAGCTGCCTGCCTGCCTACATGGCACCACGCACCTCACTGGCCAGGGCGCGTGTCAAGGCGAGGAGGAGCGGCGACGGACGGGACGGACCTCGCCCCCGTCCCCAATAAAGCATGGGGACACCTAAGCTACGCATTAAATGCGTCTTGTCCTGTAATACGAGCGATAAGCTCAGGACACTGTACGCCTTTCCACCTCCTGTGTGTCACTGTGGCAGCCCCTTTCAACTATAAAAGGAGGCCCATGGCATACTGGAGAAGGATTCGGCTCTTTCGAACCACGCACTGACCACAGCTAGTTCGAGAGCTCAAGAACTCTCAGAAATACACCCACCAAAGCAGGACTACGGTTTTACGCATCCTCGCGGCCCGAACCTGGGTAAATGATCCTTGTGCTGTCTACTAGCCCTGCTCTCCGCACAACCCTGCCCCCCGGCAACCGTAGTAGGGATTCTTGTGATCCCATAGGTGTCGTTCCACACCGACAGGCATCTTCGTCTGTGGAGTCAGTTTCCGCGCCGGCATCTTTGCCGGGGTACTTCCTTCCTTCTTCAGCCCGAGCGCACTTATCGGCCAGAACATATAGCTCGGCTACATCCTTAACCTTGTTCCTCGCCAGCTCCTTGCGCATCTTGCGGTTGCGCACATTCTGATGGAATGCACTGATGACAGCAGTGGATGAACATCTATGATGTTCTACTGCACACAGCTGAACCTTTGTATGTACTTGCGCAGGGACTCGCCGTCCTTCTGGGGGATGACATGCAAATCACTCGCCTGGCCAGGAGCTTGGTGGCCACCGGTAAATGCGCCAACAAACTCGTGGCACAGATCCGACCAAGAAGAGATGGAATCCACTGCAAGGTGCATCAACCATGACATGACGTTGGGCTTGAGTGCCAACGGGAAATAATTGGCAAGCACCTTATCGTCGCGAGCCCCGGCAGCTTGCATCGCGATGGTGTAGATGCTGAGGAACTCCGACGGGTGAGTCTTGCCGTTGTATTTCTCTCCGACCTCAGGCTTGAACGTGCGGTGGGTGGGCCACTGGAACTGCCGCAGCTCACGGGTAAAGGCTGGACAACCCACCTTGTAAGGTAAGTAACCTGCACCACCCGTCGCTGGGCGGTCCATAGTGGGTCCCGTGCTCCTATCTGACTGATGGCGCGCGTCCCGCCGCCGCTTGATAGTGGTCCGAGCGTCTTCCTGAGCTCGCTCCCGAAAGACTTGACGTTGGTCGCAGCGGGCTCGCGGGTCGGACGACGCCGTAGAAATGTTCCCGCGGGCGTCGGCCCAGCGAGCCGGCGGCTGCTGTCGCGACCGTGGGGGAGGAGAGTGCATCGTCGTCGCAGCGTCTCCGGTCCTCCCACCGCCGGTATGTACCGGCTCGACAGAACGCCAGCACGAGGGTCCCGCTGGGCGCGGCTCATCTTTGTTGGCGAAGCTGATGAGGCTTGGAATGGTGGCCCTCCACTCGTCGAGCTTCTCCGCTGCTGGAGGGAAGTCGAGGAGTAGTTGCACGCGTGCCAACGCTTCCGCTGGTGTGGGTGGCGACAAAAGCTGCATGGACCGTGACGCGCTCCGACTTCTAACCATGTTAGAAGGAGCTCTATCATGGTCTCGCTGTCGCGCGCCATTCCTATCAGCGTCTGGGCGCGCATGCCGGCCCTGTGCGTCTTGAGAGTGACGTAGAGGGCTCTTCCCGCGGCGGTGTCCAGAGGCACCGACATCGCGGCGTTGCTCATCACGCGCGGCCGGGGAAGGTCGCAGCGCGGGCGCCGGCTGGGGCGTCCAGGAGGTCACCGCGCCGCCCGTGGGCCGCACAGCCCCGCCCCCGGGCCCAGCGGCGCGTGGCTCGTCGTCTCGAGCACGCACGACGCTGCTCGCCTGGCTCTGATTGCCAGGGTGTCGTGGATGCTCACGGGCCACGCCTCCGCCACCATCCATGACCGCTCCATCGCCCGCCCGCGCTGGGATGGGTGGTTCGGCCCCAGACGAGCCGATCGCTGTGATCGCCTTCTTCTTGGGAGCCATTGCGACGACGGAGTCGATGAATTGACTTCAAAACCGGATTTTCACATCATCAGCGCCCCCTACCTGGCGCGCCAAAGATGTCGGGGCTCAGGAGCGACACCTATGGGATCACAGTGAATCCCTACTACGGTTGGCGGGGCGTGGGGAAGATCAACACGGGGGAATTTTTACCCAGGTTCGGGCTGCAAACGATGCGTAAAACCCTAGTCCTACTTTGTGTGTATTTAGTGTTCTTGAGCTCTTGCACTAGCTGCGGTGCAAGCCCAGTCCAAAAAGTCTGAATCCTCCCTCAGTACGCCTCGGGCCTCCTTTTATATGTCAAAGGGGTTGCCACAGTGGCACACAGGAGGTGGAAAGTGTGTACAGTGTACAAGTTTATCTCCTGACATCATAGGACAAACACATTTAATGCGGCGCCTATGTGTCCTCTTGCTTTATCGGGGACGGAAAAGAAGCTCGTCCCGTTTATCACCGCCTCGCCTTACTTCGACGCGCATCCAAGGTGACGAGGCATGCAGCGCCATGCTGGGTGGCTGGCTGCTGAGCAGGTGCGGTGGCAGGGTCTTCACGAAGATCTGCATGCCACCATGCAGGTGCTTGGCTAGTTGGCCCAGAAGCTACATGATGCCATGCAGGCGCTCGCCTAGTTGGCGGGCTGGCCGCCACATCGTAACGGGTGCGGGGCAGCGAAACTCTCGCAAGTGCCGGCCTGGCCTCGGCCCCGCAGATGTCCCCGGCAAGGGTCTTGTCAGAGTCTCGTGGGCGTCCCCGGCATGGATCTTGCCGGAGGTCTGATGAGGACATCCATTCCATTGTGACACCCACAACCCCTACTGCTACATATACTGGACCAATTACTAGAGTAAATTATCAGATACTTTCGTTTCTTGGTAATGATTCTAATGTTCATGAGAATATGATGCTGCCTAAATTAGATACATTTGTTTTGCTTACAAATGAAGGGCCTGGCATGAATAAGAGGGATGAACACTAGAGCAAGACCAAGCCTGGAGATGATGGCATGCGCAAGCGGAACAAGAACGTAGTTACAAGTGATGATTTCAGGACTTTGAAGCCAACATAAGGAGTGCATGAAGCCTTGGACGAAATATACAAGATGCCACTTCATAAAATTTCGTCCAGAGGCTATTCTAGCTGCTGCGTCACCTTATTATTGGGCCAGGCCCATGTAATTTCGAAATACTTAAGTATAGGCTGTTTTTAGAGTCCGTATGTGTGGGGAAACAAGAGTTAGGTTTGGTTTCGGACCCCTCCCTCAAGGGCCAAGAAATCCCCCCCCCCCTCTTACTCCATATATACAGCCCTTAGGGCGTCGTTTAGACTTTGGGTTTTGTTTAGATTAAAGT